>NC_135691.1:26125731-26244045 GCF_964276395.1 Gasterosteus aculeatus
CGGCCTCTGACTCTTGATAACCGATTAGCAAACGTTAAATCTTTTGAGGTTCATCGTCAAGTTCCCTTTCTGCTTTGCAAGGCTGATTGCCAGTGGCTTGCAGTCTTCTTAGCTGCGTTCGCCGCGGCGCCGCAGCTTATCTCGGCGGGGTCACCTGTTGATCAGTGGAATAGCGTCAAACCACCGGCAGGAATAGCTGACTGTTCACCTCGTGCACTCAACAGGGACTCAGTGGAAGCCACAACCTGCTGCTCCCGCTGCTCTGTGAAGCAGCAGCTAAACCGATAATAAGTAAACAAGTGAGCTGAATTGCCGACATCATCACAGCCTAATTAACACTTTGTCAGCAGTAGCACACTGCTAGACTTCAATATCTTTTTTTTTTTAGACTATCATTTATTTTCATCTAATGCTAAATTCTTTATTATCACCTTCTTTCTATACTTTCATATTTCAGAAAACTAAAGCGCCCACCATTGTAGTACAAATAAATAACATTAGGAGAAACAAAGTTTCTTCATTTGAAGAATTGGGCAACCCTTTATTTAACACATTTTATCTCTGATTGAGAACAGGTCCCACATCAATCTCTCCGCTGAGTGAAATGTAACGGATGCATTGTCCTCCAGGTGGGCGGGAGGGACAGAGAGAGAGAGAGAGCGGGGGGCAGAGGGGGGGAGGGGGGCGGGAGAGGGACATTAAGCCCTGTAGCTGGTGTGCGTCTGAGTGGCCATTGTGCAGATGCAGTGGAGGAGAGGGCGACCGGCGGGCCACATAAAGCCACCAGTCCAGCACCGCCGCTCCACCAGCAGCCAGCAAGGCCCACTCGGCATGCACCTGGCGTCCCCTCACACACACACGCACACACACTCACACATGCACACACAACCATTATTAATTGCTAATACATATTTATGTGGCACAAATTTGCCATTTGTTCATGCATAAAATTATCAATAGCGCAGGGCGCTTAGCCAGAGAAAACAGTGACCTTTTTAAAGAGTAATAAATGGAACGGTGTGTGTGTGTGTGTGCGCGCGCGCCGGTGTTTATCTAATGGCTGATGTTTAAGAGGGAGGTGTTTTTATTGTGACGGCTGGACGTGGCAGAGAGGCAGCTGAGGCCTGCCAAGTGGAGATCCACCGATGTGGTTGTTTACCCACGCTTTGTGTTCCACACAGGTAATGAGCTGTCTTTGTCCTCGGCTTCATTAGCCGCGTCCACAGCGTCTGTACTGGATGGGCCTCTGGGACGGCGGATGAGGATTCAGTTTTTCTGGCAATGTGAGCGCATCACTGAGCATATTTTCCACATCTACACGTGTGAGGGTCAGTGACGGAGTCAGGCGAGCTGCACCCATTAACACGCTGCCATGAGACTTCATAACTCACTCCACCTACTCCATATTGGATTATATACTCATATAATAACACTGATGGTCTCAGTCTGTTTTTTATTGGCCAGCCAGTCTACGTCAGCGTGTGGACTAGAAAGAGCTTGCTTGGCTGCGGGGCACTCAATCGTCAGTGTATTCATTCAGGTGAAAGTTTTAAAACAACAATTTGTTGTTGCGTGGTGGGATATGAGCCAGGCTATTTCTTGGCCGGGTGGCGGTGACTTCCTGGAGTCGTCACTGTTCCAGGTAACTCTGGGACACACGCATCCACGACGAATAGAACAGTGAAAACCAACAGAGCTGCAAAAAAAGTATTTTCAACAAATTCCTTTTAAAATGAAACGAGAGCTCTGATGTTGAATAGCTTTCCTGGAGGAAGGACTTATAGAGCCTTAAACATTGTTCAAGGGTTAGTCAGTTGTCGCTGTTGAGGCCAACACATCGGTCCACACCGTGGATGCCTTTTCCACCGCTCGGTTCTGGTCTTCTTTATGCTTCCCTTTCTTCTTTCTCATCCATTTTCCTCCAGCTCTTCCTCTGTGCTTTTGCTCTCCACTCTTCCCAATGACGCGTCCGTTCCAAACCTCATTGGCCTTCTCTCCTCCGCCTCACCACTGTGGCATCTCTCTCGTGGTATTTTATCCGTGTGTGTGTGTGTGTGTGTGTTGACCTTGCTGCGTGTCCGAGTGTGAATCCCAGCTAAATCCCTCTCCGTCTCTCTTTACCAGGGTTGATCGTGTCTCTGATGGGTCTCCACTCTTCAGTAGAGCCACCTCTCCCGGGGCGCTTGTAGGTCAGCTGCTATTTTCATACCACGCACACACACACACAAAAACACAGAGACGTACACTGACAGACATGCTGCAGAGGCTCAAGGGACTCTGCTTTTACACTGTGACGAATAAACGCTCGTTGAACCGGGTTGGGTGACACTGTCCGGCGTTCTCCCTCTGTCTCTCTCTCTGTCTCTCTCTCTGTCTCTCTCTTTCATAAGGCGCACATGGACCCTGTCCCCCCTTCCTCTGTCTGTAGCCCGGCTTTTTATGTGGCCGTTGTGAGGTCACACACAGTGCTCAAGTCAGTTTCCATGACTACACAGTCAGCATCCAGCCAATCGGCATTTTCAGCCTGCCTCTGTGGCAGCTAGAAAGCATCGTATGGGAACATCTGACACCGGTGGGAAAGGTGTGTAGAGGAGGGGTGGGTGGTACAGTGCCAGTTCCGGTTCAATTCATAATATACATTATATCTGTGTGATGTGATTTGATGTTGTCATGTTGTTTTAAGAAAAGAGATCACAAGTCCACGCTGTTTCATTCGTATTCTATATCGAGCGTGTCGACATTCAGTCCTTTCTCCTCAATGTCACCAACGGGAGTCACAAAAACCGTGTGGGGAAACTCGGGTGGGGACTGAGACTTAACAACCCAGATACACAAGTAAACACTGAAGGAACAAGATCCCCTGATTGGACCCAACGTCTCCTGTGGGACAAGGAAGCAACATGAGCAGTGTTTATTTTTCACCAACTTTCCGCTGCGTACACTCTCTCTCTGACAGAGCAACTGTCTCCCCCCGTCCCTCCCGTCCCTCCCGTCCATGTCCTGCTCAACTTCGTACTTCTGGAAATTTTACTCTTTTTTTTTTTGTGTTGTTGAGTGTGAAATACGGTGTTTGTTGTCTGTTGAAGTAGGCATTTTGTCAAAGGAAAAAATATAAATTGGAAAAGAAAACGGAGGAGCTAATTGCGGTTCTTCTGCCGCGACGCTTTTAGAACATGTGGTTGTCTTAACGGCAAGAGTTTGGCCTGGAAACTTTTTAAGTATCAGTTACAGTGCAAACCCCACCAATGAGCCGGGTACAAAACGTTCATTTATTTTTTGTGTGTATTACAATACTTTGCTTCCAAGTAGAATTTCTTAAACACACAAGTTGGACCTTTGCTACACCTCCTTACTGTCCCAGTCAAAGTTTAAGAAATGAGTCCCTGTGTGACTGGAATCACTGCTTCGTTACTCTTATGGCGAGTGTGTTGTGAGTTGAGCTTGTGCATAAATTAAGACGCTTTGTGCGCGAGGGCTGCTGGGGCCAATAAGGTAAATGGTCAGAGAGCAGCATATGGAGGGTTGGGGGAAATGGGGTTGTTTGTTTGGGAAATGCAAGCCGTGGCACAGCAAAGGACAGCTGAGACAAAGGGGACATATGGAGCTTCAACACTGGGCCTGCTGAAAAATACCCCTGTGGTAAAATTGTTCCTCTACTTATTTTCAGGAGACTTCAGAAAAGTGTGTCTTTGAGCTTGAGCGGGGGGACAACGAGTGCAGATGAGACTGAGGGACATCCAGAGACTCGGCACTGAGGACAGAAAAGAGAGCAGGAAATATAGATATCTACGTACATCAGCACCAGCCCACAAACATGTAGATATACAACAGAAATATACAAAGAAGCCACACACACATGCACACGCAAACTTTCAGAATCATACCAACGTGTGCGAGAGGATTCGCTTGACCGCAGCCGGCACGCACAAACGACACTCTGACTGAAACAGACTTCATGTCACTGCTGTCTCTTCATCTGCCAAAGCGGCCATCCAGAAAGCTCTGTCCTAAAATCCCTTTCTGTGTGTGTGTGTGTGTGTGTGTGTGTTTGTTTTCCTTTCCTGTCAGACGCCACTAAAGTGGCATGCTTCACAGAGCATCGCATTGTCCGACATATGGGCCTCGCTCCTCGGCCCCCTCCAGGAAACACGGCCAAGCGGGCGGCGTCGGAGCCCCCCGGGTTCCACCGTGGCCTGGTTGTCTTTTAACGTCGGCGCCCCCCGCAGCTCGGGCGCTTTTCCCCCAGGTGCGGAGGCTGGGAGGGCCGCTTGGTACCACGGGGTCAACGTGGCAGCGGTTCCTAGCTGCTCGTTGCTGCACACCTCCCACCTCGTTCATCAGCCTTCCCTGCTGCCGAGCCTGAGCACCGAGTTAGTGCGACGCTTTCATTCAGAAGAAGGTAAAGGTCTTTCTGTTAGCGTCTTAAGCCGTTCCTCAAACCTTCTCACCAATGGCTCAAATGGATGTGAAGACAAACTTTTCTTTGGGTATATGAAATAAACATGCAAAGTAGTTTTTATGATAGTCGGATTCATTCTCCTTTGTGTTTTTCTTCGAGCTGATGAGCGCATCTGACTGGACACGCGTCTGGTTGTGCTTTGTCCCGGTTCTTCAGCACCGACCTCTTCCTCCTTACCAATGATTAGCTGGAAGCTGCAGTGCAGTGTGCAGACTTTGATCCAACACGTTAGTCTCTGGAACACGTACAGTAAACCCATTTCTAATAGATACATACAAAGATCATAACAAAAACATTTCTTTTCTCTACTAATGTGTGTGTGTGACAGAGTGGGTGGGTTGTTTACAGGCATGTGGGCAGAACAGAGCAGCTGATGGCATAAACAGATAAAGTCGTGATGGAGGATGTACACTCTTTTGTTTGAGTTTAAGAGACAGGACGGCCGTCCCAGACACACACACACACACACACGTGCTTAGTGTGTGTACAGCACCCGTCGGGTCTTGAGTGCTCGGTAACAAAGGGCGAGTTTAAATGTAAATACAATGGTGAGTAACGCCAAGAGGACAAACCAGTGGTCTCTTCAAAGAGGTAGTCGATTGAAATATGTGGGGGGGGGGGAGGGGGGGCTCTTCAAAGCACGGCTCAACCTTTTGGGCACACCTTTAAAGGGTCAAAAAAAAGACCACGTTTCCCATAAATATGCTATATATCATTTCAGGGGAGAAAAAGGAGAGAAAAGGCCAAATAAGGGCCTTGATAGAAGACTATTAATTCTAGCTTTCCTGTGCACCATATAACGCTTTGTGGGTCACACAGTCACAAACTCTCAGACCCCCTCAAGTTCACTTGAAGCTTATTCATTCAATTATTACAATTAAAAGCAACGCCCTGTCTGAAGCGAGGGAAACGTCACAACCATTCCATACATTCTTGGTCATTACCTCACTCACATCACTGATTGGAGTTCCAGGGTTGTTTTTTAATTTAAATAAATATGTGCGTTAGTAAGCAAACATTGCTAATTAGACAGTTTTGCTCATGCGGTTGACGGCCCATGTGTGGTGACCCGACGGGATTTTTTTTTCCCCAAAGGCGGCCGATCTACCGGCGCCTTGGCGATCGACCTATTGGGCACTGCTGGTTTAGAGCGACTTCCCTTGATCTTCACCTGATTGTACAAATACGATCCCTGTGTTAATATCGGCTGAAACCTTTGAAAACAAGGCTGCAATAAAGCTATTGTGACTGTTGCAAGCTGTTGCCATACGGTCACCCCCCACCCCTCCCAACACAGACACACACACACACACACACACACACACACACACACACACACACACACACACACACTCGGTGGGAGCACATCATCTGTCACCCAGGGCCCAGGCGCAGGGGCGACAGATTGTCCTCGCGGTGTTCCTTCAGGTCCCATTGCTCCAAGCACACACACACACACACACACCCAAACAATCTGCCGACTGACATACTGTTCTCGTAGTATTCCCTCGGAGTGCTGGACAGGGCGGCCTCACCGCCACTATCTCAGAGGAATATTAATACAACACGCCGCGATTCACGCCTTCACTACACAGGGACACAGCGATGTTTCCCTGCAGCTCTGTGGAGTGTGTCTAATGCGAGCTATTATACTGCTTATTTCCCCCCCGACGTGTCATCGTTTCGCGGGGGGGGGGGGTTTTGCGGTAGAAAGGTGGAACGTTGGAGCCGGCAGACAGATGAAATACGGAGGATCGCCACTATCGGTCGCAGTCAGGAACAAATGAATCCCACATCAATGGCTATCTGCTGCTGTAAGATACGCATAGTGGGGAGATCAAAACGCCAGCGTGACGCGTCTGTCACAAAACGGCCACATCAATTAAACATCAAGAGCACACATTCTATAGCCTGACCCGGTGATAATCAAGGGCCGTATTTTTTTTTTTCACTTTCAAAGTGCTGCTCGGTAAACGCCAGGCCTTTAAAGATCGTCATCCATAAACATCACCTGGCTTTGTTCCGCGCTCTCGGGGAAAACCGTGCCAGCGCCCTCCTCTCCCTTTCCTCCCATCGCCCTCTCTATCCCGCTATCACTCTCTCTTTATCCTTACCCCCCCCCCACTCCTATTTACCTGTGTACGCGTGCAAAGCGATTCGGGCCTCGTAGATCGCGTGAGCCTCCTGAACGCGCTCTCCGTTTCCCTGTGGAATTCTCTCTCCTTGAAGAGGAAGAAGTGAGAGGGAGAGATTAAGAGCAGGTAGTTTCTCCCCCCCCCCCCTCCCCTCTTTTCCCTCTCCGGTTTGCCTGGGTTATGGCCAATTAGGCCTATTAGCAACAACAAAACACAACAAAACCCGGTGGGCAGGCAGGCAGGCAGGTAGTTAACAGTGGGAGGAATTGTTATCTCTCCCACTGACAGGAACAAAGGAAACGCTCTCCAGAGTGCCGCTGAAAGAATTTATACCTCCCAGTGTTCTTCACTCCACAATTAAACTCTTTTTCGCAATTTCCTGATGCTCACAGTCTCTGGAGGGATTTTATTTTTGCACCGCAATGATTTTAACACCTGCAAAGTGGCCCGTGCGAATAACCAACAGGAGGACAGCTGTGACGGACGTGGGGACGACACATCAAACTTGCTGTGATGTGAATTGGATCTGGAGCCGATGAGCTCCCTTCATATCGTACAGCCCCCATGCGCTTGGCCTGGGCTTTTAGTCTATTTGGGTCGATCCAAACCTGAAGCGTTCAAGTGGGAAACCTGCGACAGAGAACACGAGTAAAGTTCCCGTGTGTCTCAGATGTTGGGTTGAGTAAAGAGGATGAAGTAAGCATCACTTTTGGACCTGGTTGGGTTTGGGCTCTTTACTGCGTGACAAGTTTCTGTGGCAACAGAGAAAAGTTACAGTCAGAGAGCTGGAAAGACGGAACGACAAAGATTCGTATTCTGCATCACTTTATTGTCACCTCCCTCTCTCCTCCCTCTTTATGTCAGTTCCTTAAGACCCCCATACTCCTTGCCGTGACCAAACGTGCCCCGTACCAAATCCATTAGCTCAACACGACGATACACAACCACCGCACAGACGGGAGGTGATTGTGTGTGTGCTGTGCGAGCGTTACATCGAGGCGGATGTTGACACAATCAAGTAGAGATGTGCAGAACCAAGCGGGCGAAGGAGGGGGGGGGGGGGCAGTACGCAGGGAGGTAAACTAAATGTGACATCTCATATTTGACTTTTCACTTCCTATTTAGTTGACACGTCCAAGATAAGTGGAGGAAAGATTACTGCTCTCATTCTGTTAGACAAAGGCATGTGTGTGTGTGTGTGTTCGTTTGTTGTTTCAGGCATGTAAATTTGACGTTGAGGCCCTTTAGCTCATTCTCTCATGTGAGCAATAATAAAAAAGCAGGTCCGAGTTCTCTGTGTGTTGGTTGGCTTTCTTATTCACGCGAAGTGATGCACCATTTCATTTGAGTTGTGTTTGGGCTGATCAGATTTCTATAGTACGCAGGTTTCATTCTCATGGTTGTGGCCATTATTACTGTTCAGTAGGTGTAATTGTACGTCCACAGCAAAAGCGAAGCAAATTTTCGCAGTGCTTTACGCGCGAAAGTTTACTGTAACTAGATTTAGGAAAAGGGGGCGTGGCTTGTTTCCGTAAAGACAGTATCTTCCCTTAATGCCGCTATTTCTGCTCTGTACTTGTTGTGGAAAATACACAAACGTCGGAACTGCAAACGCCGCCTTGTATGGGTTCATAACATCATCCATCCGTTCACCAACTTTTCCAGGAACTGCGTCTGGATGACTGCTGCTTACAGCGCTACTTCAGGCTAACTAGTAGCCAGTTTGATGACCTATTGCGTCGGATCGGTGCCAGGATCTCTCGGTTGGACACAAGTACAGGCGTTCAATCTCAGATGCTGAGCGCCTGTCTGTCTCCGGACAGTTTGATAAAATATATTTGTGCTTTGGCAGCAGGACGGCGCTGAAGAGAATATTTTTCCTGACATTTAAAATATTTCCAAACTTTGGCGAGTAAGGCGAATGATTTGCTTCGCTCGGTTTGCTTCCTTTGGCTCCTTCACATCGCGCCATTCAGGCCACCAGTTGAAAATTTGCTTCGTTCGTAACCCTTTGTGCTTGTGCATGGATTGAGAGTAGATTGATGGATTGAGAGTAAATTTAAACACTTGAGATTCCTCTCAACAAATTATTTTGTATTGAATTTAGTGCTAGGCAAAGATCTAACTAGATTAATCGCATGATTTTCTGTGACTAACAGTGATTAATCGCATTAAGTGCAAAATCCAATAATAAATTCCACGCATTTTTTTTAAAGTACGTTTTCAGAACAATCTGAAGACTGCTGTGTGAGTCTGCATGTTGTCAGTGAGAACAACAGTTTGTGCTCGCTGTAACTCCGTCACTCCATTTCATACAACTTGTGGATTGTCTTTGCGGCGGTGCGTGTTGGGGGCGGCTCGTACGCCCATCATTCGGTGCGATTCAGGACGCTTCGTTCTTCTTGCGTTGGTTTGTCGACAGTTCTCCCACACGCTGCATCCAACGTAGTCTGCTGAAGGCTTCGCTCCACTGGTTGTTAGGGTAGCTAGTGGGCTGACATCAGTGCTGTTTAACGCTTCAAGTGGTACTTCAGGCTCGTAGTACTCTGGTGATGAGATACTTCCGCTTTGCAGTGATACAAATAGCTTTGCTTTTATTACCACAGAGTATATATAGAGATTTTAAATGAAAATGTCTAATGGAATGTGCAGTATTTTTCTCTATTTTTCTTTGTCTTAAGCTCCACCCAATACAAAAGAAAAGAATGCTGTTGATATTATTGTCGGCGTTAATGGATTATTACTCTATTCCCAGCTCTAGTGAAAAAAACATATTGTCATTTCTCAAAAGGTGAAAGATGGGTGACAGTAGTCACTTAATTCGTATTTGGTCACTTAGTTTGACAGTTCACAGATCACAGGCTTTTCCGACAGATTGACAGCTGGGTACCTCGGCTCTGATTGGTTGCTATTCTTTTCGTCGGATGTACTGCTCTCAGAGTAAAGTGTCAATTTGAGCAAAATATTGTTAGTGTACTGCAAAATGTTCTCCAACGGCCGGCGGCGCCTCTCATGTCGTCTGTAAAATATAGATATCAATCCAGAAATGTTCTATTGTGGTTACAGAGCCAGTATCTGTCAGTCTCCACAGGAAAAAGTACACACGGCGGATCATACAGCACTGTTTACCCATTGTAAGGCTTTGTCGCTCATGTGAAAAGACCCATATTTGATGTGTATGTTGGGCTGCTACAAAGCGGGCGCCCACTCGAGCGAACAAGAGAGGCTGCAGTTATCTTCACCTCCAATTACACACTGGGAACCCTTTGGCTGTGTGTGTGCGCACACAGTAACAAGTTTTAGGTACGTTTGTGTGTGACTGTTTGACCGTATTTTGAGTACACGCTGCGCGTCTGTGTGTGTGTGCGCACGATTGTGTGTATCCACCGCAAGGCCCTGGGGTTACAGGCAGCTTGGTGACAGTGCAGATGGGATAACATATGACATGTGAGTGACTGAGTGAGTGTGTGTCTATGTGCGTGTGTGTGTTTGTATGCATGTGTGTGTGCGCGTGTCAGTCCATCTGGGCTCCCCTCTGATCGGCCGGGGCTCCCTCTGCTCTCCTCGGCCCACTGGGGAGTCGGCGGGACGATTGAGACAGAGCTCAGCGAGGCCGGCCTACCTTCAGCCTCTATCCGCCTGCACTGCTTTCAGGAATATTACAATGTCACATCCTGTTGGTTTTTATGGGTTATTCCAAGTCAAATGAATTCAAAGTTGAGTTGATTCCCTTTTCAGGGCCTTTAATGTGTCTTGTGGTGACATAGTTAGTGACTTAGTAGAAGTAAAAATATATAAATTAGATGGTTAATGTGCTAATATTTTAATCTGTATGTGGTCAATGCTTATTGACGTTATTGTTAGACAAGTCATTTCAGGTTGTATAACGTAGGGCCAACTATTAGTAGGCCAACCATTATTTGGATTAATGATCAACAGAAACTCAAATTCGATTAAGAAGAATTACTTCAATTTATTTAATTTATTAACAAAATATCAAAATAGTGATTTTGGGACACAATATCCAAGGTTACCGCACTCTACACTACCTGCAGTATGAGTACATTGTATGTACATTGTCCAATGAAGGATTTGATGTTGAATCCAAATTTGATTTTTTTCTTCTCTTGGCATGTTCCAGCGCCAAAAGCCATGAATATTTACTTTCTTTTACCACCACAAAGGTGAGACACTGAGCACCTAGGGCGCTGTGTGCAACTGACTTGGCGCATTGTGTCCCCACCCCCTGAGACTTGTCCCACTCTCATCTACTCGGCATCCAGGTCCATGGCTATTTGGTGAGGCCGGCCAGGGCCGCGTGCTGCTGAGGGGGAGAGGTGGCGGGATTTTGGACCGACAGAAGCGTCGGAGGGATGGTGTGTGTAGTTGGGATGAGAGGGAGGCAGCAGGGAGCCGGGCAGTCGGTTTGTTCCCGTTCCATCAATGAATTGGAGGCCAGAGCCTGGACACAGAGGATGGAGGGGTGGTGGAGAGAGGTTGGGGTGGGCGGGGGAGCAGGAGTCGGAAGAGATGGTGCATGCTGGCAGAAAGCAGATTAGGACAGAGGTAGTGAGGTCGGTGAGAAGGAGACATGGGTTCTCTTTGGATGAGGAGGAAGGGGAAGGAAATGTCAGCAGGGTGGGTCAACACTGAGTAGTTAAATAGGAAATAACGACGCCCAGCAAGAGCGATTCATAATTGAAGCAATTCATAATCCCTAGTACGGGACAATAACCGAACCCTCGTGCCCTTCCACCTCCTTCCCTCTTGAGTCACAATTTAGTCATCTTTTTTTTTTTCCCTTGTCGCTCCCTCCCCCTCTCTCTCTGTACGCGTCATTTTGTCACTAATGTTCGTACCCCACCCCTGCCCCCAACCCTGCCCTCCGCCGCTCTCCCCGTCACCCGTACGCTCTCTGTCTCTCGCTCGCCCCCACCCGTCCCGTCCCCCCTCGAGCAGCTCATGCAAAACTGCAGCCTTCACTATCAGGTGTTGACGAGTTGCCCCACTTGATATTCACGGGTGAGATTATTTGGTAGTGCGCGGCAGGGAGAGGGAGGTGTTAAGAGTGTGTGTGTGTGTGAGCGTGCTGGTTAGGAATGGGGGGTTTTGGAGGGTGTACAGGGTGTACATGAAGCATCATTACCATATCAAAGACATGCTAGGCTTTCTGTCCTAATGGTAATTACATTGCTCACAATTGGCGCTCACCGCTCGGATCACAACAAGGGAAAAAAAATGGATGGAGGGATGAGGAGGAGGGATATTAAAGGGAAGTGGAGGGGGGGTACAATTGGCTGGGGCTTTCAGGTTATGTTAATACCGCTCATCTATTTAATTAGTGGCTGGCGTTGGTCTTGTTTACATCTGATGTGCCCCATCTAGGAGAGACTGATGAGAGAGAGGGAACCGAAGAGAAAGAATGGAGAGGACGAGTGAGACTGAACGAGTATCAGAGAGCAGGAACAGGAGAGACGGAGGAGGGGGGACAATGGAGTGGTTTCTGGGGACGGTTGGTGGGATGGCTGGAGCAGGGCGCGACCGCGCCCTCTTGAAGCCCCTAATGAGGCCCTTTGCGGACGGACCTTTGATGGGCCTCCGGGCTCCGCCTCCTTCGCCGTCTCTGTAGTCTGTCGGGCCGACCAGGGAGAATCAGCTAAGACCACAGCCTGTATGAAGACTGATTGACCAGCTGATTGGCTCAGCGACTCCCCTACCCCCTCACTCCCTGCCAAAGCTCAGGGGCCGAGTAGATGACAATGGCACTGTATCGCCGACTTGATGACTTACCCACCACGTGTCCGTCACGACGGCTGATTCATAACTCATGACGGCATCTTTATAGGCGAAGGAGTCTATACCTTTTTCTCAAAAACACCGACGGGAGGCTTACTTACTCCAAAAAGGAAGATAGAAAGACTTTTACACCTGGGCACACCTGTAAAGTATCACAGATGTCAGATTGTCCCTCATTTCCAGGTTCCCTTGTAGCCAGTCATTGTTTTAATGCTAATCGGCAGCTGGGGATGCGAAACCAGGAATGGAGTTCAGAGATGACATCTTTGTGTGTTTTTTTTCCCACTGATAGCACGTTGACAAGCTCATTTCAAATCAACAAAAAGCGGTATCCGTGTTAGATGATAGAAGGTGGGAACCTTATTACATTAGGGCTAGTGGGTTATGTTTTACTTAAACAAAGTCCGCTCAAACGTCATTCGCGGCACAGCTTCCGGTTCTGCATCAGTTCTGCAACTTCTTCAAAGTGTCAGCTCGGCCTCCAGGATTCTATGAACTATGAGATTTATAGAATCAATTTGGGAGGTCAAAGGCTAAGGTCACTCTGACCTCATGTCCGTCCCATTCAAGTGAACGTGATATCTCCCGAACCATGTGAGCAAACGTCTTCATATGTGGGCGGCTGGGGGTTGCTGAACTGACCCGTAAGCAGCCAAGTTTGAATGCTTCACTCCGTTACTTTTCGTTAGTGATTTTGTGTTTGTGACTTTGTTCCACCCCTCTTTTGGTTTCAAAGATCTTTGGTACCTAGTTTTTGCATTCAATTTGCCTGAGTCTTCACACCTGGACGCACATGGATCCAAGACTGTGTAATGTGAATGTTTTAGCTCTTGAATACTTGTGTGTGTGTATCTGTATTCACTTTTTTAAAAAGGGTGCCAGCGGCGGGTATTGTAATAGAAGCGATTTTACAGCTCTCTCAAGGGAAAGCGAACGTGAAAATGAGAGCGAAATGAGAATTTGATTTTTGCCTCTGTTCGAGAAAGCCATCATACCTGCAGACGGTTAATGGCTGTTGCAGGTGCTTCCCTAGGTTTGATATATACATATATATCAGCGAATCACCAAAGAGAAAAAATACTCCGGTTAAAAACATTTACAATCTACAATATCATTCCATACAGATGCGTTTTGTGGATATTGGATGAGGAGTGTAACCTGCATAAAAAATGCATAAGAAATATTTTCAAAAGGTCCAAAATGGCAACGATTAAAAAAAGAAAAACCTTTCACTTCAAAGAGCCTACAGACAGTCAGATATAGAAAAGGAGCCTTTGGTTCCAAATGCTTGCCATTTCCCTCACTGGCACTGAGTGGCAGGATACATTTTTATTTTAGTTTACAGTTTACGTGAAAACCCAGAGAATTGTTTCCGTCGTCCTCAAAGACCTCCGAGAGAGCAACTGGTGGCTGCTCAAGTTAGCCGAGGGAAAGAATTACAATAAGGCTGCAATTTTCAACACTGAGAGGAGTGGAGAAGGAAGCGATGGCACGAAAAAAAGATGAAAAGAGCCAAGAAAAGAAGAGGGATAGACAATAATGTCTGTGATTAACGGTGAAGGAAATGTATGGTTGTGGTAAAAAGAGCCGCCTCAAACGCAGGACGGAAAGAAATTCCAGCAAAACGGAGGAGCGGTCTGTAACTAAAAAGAGGGCAAGAGAAGAGCGATTGCTTGTGTTTGAGGAGAGAAACAACAACACACACACACACACACACACACTCATAGAGATGAAACGGGGAAAGAGAGGAGCGGGAACAGCCCACATGCTATCACACTGTTTTTAATAACGGCGTAGCGGCGACCCGAGGCCTCCACGTCCACGCAACGGCTGTGCAATGTCTGCTCGGCGTCTGTGCCACACACAAAGGGGCGCCGCTCCAAGAGGCCGGGCCGGGCTGCTTCGTCTCTCGGCTACGGGGGGCTGCAGAGAGAGAGAGGCAGAGGCAGCCCAGGACCTCCGTATGTTCACCCGGGGGGTCTTCGTCCATGTTTTTTTTTTTTTTTTAGCCATCATCCCTTGTTCAGACGCGTCCAGCGTTTTGGCCTCGTCCAACCAAAGCTCTCTGCTGCCTGACGTCAAGGCAGAGTGAAGCTCTACGTCCCCTAAATGGCACGTGATCACACTTTTATCCCCCATCTGTTGTAACCCAAAACACAGAAACAATCGAAAGTGGAAAACGAATGATAAGAAAATCAAAAGTTCTAAAAAACAAAAGACTAAGTGTGCTGATTTGATGATGTGGATATGGGAACATCTTGTTGTGATATGAGCCGTCAATCAAAGGTGCAATGTCAAACCTCCCTGGTTTACGGCCTTAAATGATTTACATATAACTACTTATTAAGACCTATTTATCGTAAATGGTACATTTTTTGTTGCATGTTTTTTTTTTTTACTTTCCTGATATCATATAATCAGATGGAGGTGGCAGGTTATTTAACCCGGTGTGCTCTCTGTCACTGACTCTGCTTCTCTTCTCTCATTGTGAACCACATGGCTCTCTGAAGGCACGATGGGGGTCCAGTAGGAGGCGTACGCAGCGCAAGCAGCTGAGTCCTGGCCTGCACCCCCCTTCCCCCTCCCCCCTTCCTCCTTTCCTCCCCTCCTTCTCTCCACTCCTCTCCCTCACTTCTTCCTCCTCTCCTCACAGTGTATCAAGTGCATCATCCTCTCACACCTCACTTTGCCCTCGAGAACAGCGCCCCGCTCACACACACACACACAAACACACTCTCACACTCGCACAAACACTTGGTGCGCATGCACGGCAGCACCTCGTAAGTGAGATAAGGAACTTGCGACACCAAAGGGTCCGGCTTCTGTCACCCTGCTACCTCGCCTGGACCACATGGCCCCGAGTGGTGGAGAGAACGGAGGGAGGCGGAGTGGGAACGAGAGTAGGAGTGGAGAGCGCTCAGGAGCAAGACAAATCGAGATGGAAGGAAATGTGCTAAAGATGCAGAAGACAGAAAGGATGAAGGACGAGGAGAGACAGATGGGGCCAAGAGAGAGGGAGAGAAAAAAAGGCAGGGACGCAGAGAGCTCTTTAGAAAAAAAGCAAGAGCGTGAGCGAGCGGCGGTGCCAGCGGAGAGGGACTGTTGTTGTCGGTGCGTGTCGTCGTTTGGCCCGCCACCAGTCAGTTAGTTAGTTAGCATGAGGCAGATGCAACCGGGGAGTGCTTGGTTATTATCGCGGTGAACCTCCCTCAGAGCGCATGGGCTCCCCGCTCGCTAACCTTCACAAGATTCACAAGATGCGAACGCGGCCGGTCTGGCTTTCCACATATCCCCTCCCCAATTGTTACAACAATAGATGTCAACATTAAAATGTGGAAGAGTTTACTCAGAGCAAAGAGACAAATCGGAAAGTGACAACTACCGCGTGCCCTATTTTGTCGTCTCCACCGTCTCCGCACTCTTATCTGGCTAAGTTCAGCAAGGCCCCCGGCGCTCCTTTTTTTCTCTCACGGGGCCCGTTTTCCCGAATCCCATCGCCTGTGAGCCGGCTCCTGCAGGCCTCCTGATAAGCCGCCAATCGCTCCCCGAGTCGCCCAGCCCGCCGATAGAATCTGCATACACCTGCAATCACACGCTGCAGCCAAGTGACAGAAGTATCCCTGCCCCCGCCTCCAACCCCCCCGGACGGCGGCGATAAGTTATCTCCGTCAGCTGTGGCTCCCTGCACCTTGAACACAGTACTCAGATACACCTGGACTCCCTTCACACATGACTCATTCATCGCGTTGGTCAGACTGCTTGAATACCCCTCTCGGTGTATCTCCTTCGCCGGTGATGAGCTGAAGTCATTACAAGGTTTTTTCTCGGGTGGAGGAGGGCAATATCAGACTCACAAATTTACGTCATGGACTAATGTTGCGCATCGGATCGACGCATGTGAATCTCCTGCGCCCAAGTCTTAACAATGTGTGTATTGAAGGGAAAGAAAGAGGCACATGACGGCACATAAGTGCGACACAATGGAAAGAGCCGAGGGGCATTTTTAACTGGTTGGAATGCGGTCATCCATCCATCACATGCCCTTGCAACTGTGCCGCACACAATCCCCCCTTGATGGGAAAACAACCTAAAATAAAGACAACCAGTGACGGACAAACCGAGGGAGTTGTGCAGCCGGGTGAGTCGCCAGAAGGTTTTCTGTCAACGAATCGATGAGAAATCCTTCTGTCGAGGCCTCTGCCACCTGGCCAACAGCACTCCATACCTGAACCTCACCTACGTGTGCTTTCAATAAGTCTGTCCTGATTAGGAGGCGCTACAGAAAGTACTCTTCCCAAATACACAATCGCCCAAAAATATCGGCTGTAACGAAAAGCAAACTCCATCTAGTTCTTCTCTGCGCAGAGGAATGTGTCTGAGGAGAATGCGCTCATTGAGACGCGGATCAACTGTTGAACCAAGTTATCAGTTATGAAACTCAACATGACAACACGTTACAAGGAATAGCTGCTGGCTTGTGTCCATTTCAAGTGTTTAAGCCTCATCGGCAGTACATGTCATCTTCAGATTGTAAAAAGAAAAAAAAAGAGAGGCTGAGACTGCTGTTATCCAAACGTGACATGTCATGATAACGAGCTGAACTACTGTAGGCTCTCTGTAGCTCTCTGCACCACACGCACACACACACACAGCCCCCGTAATAGAAAAGCTGTTAAGACAGACTGAAGCAGTTACACCATCTTCTCTTGTATGCATCGCCCTCCCCCCCCCCCCCCCCCCCCCCACCAGCCTCCCCCGACCTCCTGTAAGCACCATGTAATCTGTGCTGTTGGACTAATACTCCAGCCTTGCCCTACGTGGGTCACCATTGGCTTCCCATTTTGTCTGCACACCCACACACGCACACACACACGCGCACACGCGCACAGCTACAGCTCAACTTGGGTAGTTAGCGCTGAGCCTTGTTGTACTTTCAAACAAATCACCGCACTGTGGCCTCAAGATGTAAATAGTCCTTTAAGCTGCGCAGACAAGATGATCCACTCAGTTTCAAATATGGCAACTTTATTTCATTACATGACCACCACCCCCCCGACCTGTGTCCCCTCCTCTCTCAAACTGTTGTTTTTGTCGTTGGCCTATCAGCGCACTAATTCGTATATGGGTCAATCTCTGGTAGTTCTCAACTGTCTTGAGGTGAAGCGGAGGACGCACAAAACACAAAAAAGGGTTGAGCTTCTTCAACGGGTGGGCTGCTTTTATTTAAAAGCACAGGCAGGAAATTTGGCTAAAACGTCACATTCCAAGTCGAATAACTCCGACTAACCTTGAATCTATAGTTTGTACGCTAAAACACAACCTTGACATAATCAAATGTGAAACCTCTGTCTTTTTAAATACAAGGTTACTGTGCCTTCGTGTTACTTTTACCTTCATACATGAGCCGACACAAAAGGAAAGTGTGATAGTTTCATGCAGATCAACTTCTTTCCAGCCTTTTCATTCCCATCTCTTCTATTCACCTTCTTCTTTTCTGCATTCTGTGTTTGCACAAACATCGGCCACCGCGCACTCGTTCGCTTTTGGGTTTAAAAGCTGTAAAGAGTTCTCGCCAAACGGATACGGCGTTGATGGGCCTCTTTGATTTCCCAGGTCTCGGCACTGATAACTGAGGCGCGACCCCTCTGTTCTTTTGTCTCCTTGGAACTTGCGTCACCTTAATGTCTTTGTCCGCGGCACCCCACTAGTAATTGAGTTGCTTTTGGTCTCGGGGACCATTGAAATCTGCGCTTGGGAGACGCAGCGGAACAACGGCTCGCAAGCCCCTTGAGTTAGATAATAGAGCAGCGGTGCTGCCATTATCTGCCCAAGGAGTCCAGGAAGGAATTTTTTTCGCGCACATGCCCCCTGATTTATGGTTTGTACCCATAGAGCATCCTGAAGCTTAAAGGAAACGTGATGTGTGGATGTACGTCCTCCTCCTCCATCCTCCTCCGAACCACCTCGTCACTTCTTTCACGTCTTTTAGCTTTGCGTGTAGCTTCCTCTTTCCGGCTCGTACTCCGCTCCCCCTCTCTAAATCCCCGCCATCACGATGTCCTGTCGCGGCTGCGCCTGCGGACTTGTTGGGTAATGATCTTCGCTCTCAGGGGCGACAGGAATCTTTTTGTTTCGCGTGACACTTTTTATGTTGGACTGATAAGAGGGCGTTTTTACAATGGCCCTTTATGCCCTGTGAGAAATATACAAGTCTTTCAGCGCAGCTAATGAAGGCGCTTTCATGTAACACCCCCCACCCCCCAATCCGACCCCCCACCCACCACACATACACACCAGGAGAAGTGCATAGAGATGGATTGTCTGGGGCCCCCAATGTAGCCTGCAGCACATCGGTTCTTTACTCAAGTATTGATCTAACGAGGGAATGGATAGAAAAAGAAGGAGAAGAAGAAGAAGAAAAAGAAGAAGAAGAAGAAGAGCAGCGTTCCCTTGTATCACCGTTTCCTCCCCGGCTTTGACATTTTGGACAGGAGAGCTAACAAGGTGAGCCCCCCCTCCAACCCAACTCCACCATCAACGTCCCTGGCCTTCATGACCGCTTCACCGACCCGACCATCATCATTATCAAGGTGACCATTAACCCCCCTCCCTCCCCCTCGTGAGAGCAGAGCTAGGGCCCGGACGGAGGACGAGGAGGAATGGACACAAGCGGAGACAGAAAGAAAGAAGGGGCGGACGGATGAGAAGAGAGAGAGAGTGAGGACGGAGAGGAGGACGAGGACGAGCAAAGGGTGGTGATGAAGAATCGTGATGAAGCGCCGTGTGATCGGGAAGAGGGAGGAGAGGTGGAGGGAGACAGGGAGGATGTGCTGGAATAAAAGTGAAATAACTCTGGCAACCACTTCACCCAAGGGCATATTGTAATGTGCAGAAAGTAGCTTCAAGTACACACACGCACACACACACTCGTGTCGGCCCATGTCAGCTCTCGTCAGCTCTCGGGTGAGGGCAGTGTTGGCTTGTGACGGTCATGGGATATGAAGTCTTGTATTTAATTGTCTCTTTATAATCAGATTAATTAGTGGACATATGCTTGTCAGGAGCAGCCCCACCACCCACACACGCACGACAAACACACACAAACGCAACGCAGCACCTACCCTCCAACCTTCACTTCATCGCCCTCACTTAGTTCCGGTGACCTCGCTTGCCCTTGGTGCTGAAGGGTGAAAACGTTTGTCTGATTGAACCCGTGCACGTTCGTAGAAGACAACACACGCGAAGGTGTCTCTTCAAGTATCCATTTTTTCCCTGTTTGTGTGTGTGTGTGTGTGTGTGTGTGTGTGTGCGCTCAGGCGGCCTGGGGACGGATATCTCCGGCGACAGCGGGGAACAGAATTATTCAGAGTATTTAACATCTAAGGCCGGCGAACAAGGCGCGCGGGTAATACGAGGGCCACGGCTTTAGTGGTTATACAAGAAAAGGGATTTTTCTTTTTTCTTTTTCCTTTTTTCTCTTCCTTCTTCAAGAGCACAAGGGGGAGCGGGGTAAATAATTAATTTCCTTTGGCTCAGGGCACGTCCTATTGTCACCGCCTAACAAGCACAAGGGCGGGCGGCCGGCGGGCCTCTTATTGCTTGTGAGCGTCCGGGAGAGAGGAGCAGGGAGGAAGAGGGGAGGCATGGTAATGCGCCCTTTGATCCTCCCTCGTTAGCCCTCGGCCAGCTTCCTCTGCTCGCCCGCCGCCGCCCAGAGAGACGGTCAGCTCCCTCCTCTGGCCCTTTCAGGTGTGTGTGTGTGTGTGTGTGTGTGCGCGCGCCTTTCAGAAGGACAGTAAAGACACTTCCTGTCTCTTATGGCTCTCATTTGCACCAAACGCGAAGGTTTTGCGTACAGGACTACACACACAAAGTCTATGCACAGACCCGCAAATCTGCCTTCGAGCAGCGCGTTCTTGCAACTTCGCCCAAATGCTTGCAAGTTTAAATATTTCAACTTTGGCCACAAAATGTGGTGACGCTGCACTGCAATGAATGTAGTACATTATATTAGCTTAATTGTTCACTCAATGATAACGTGTGTATGGCTGTTAAAAGAGCCGTTTGGATGTGCTTTAGCACGCAGCTAGCAACACGTAGCGCCGCTGCAGTCATCCAGACGCAGTACCTGCGCCTGCAGATGCCGGGGGGGGCCAGGAATTCAATAAAGCCACTTTAAACCTCAAAAATGATGCAATGCTCTTGTGCTGCGAGAACGTTTAGAGTATGCAAAAATGAAAATTTGTCATTTACCACGTCCACTATCAGCTTGCTAAATCTTTTTTGGGGGCCCTTTTCCAAAAAGACCTTCAGCGACACGGAAAAACATGTAAAACAACTTCAACCTTTTCCTTTGTTGTATTCAGTCAGCTGCTGAGATCAAATGGACACAATTTAGTGGGGCTGTCAATATATTCAAAATAATTAACTAATTAATCTCACTTTTTTTTCTTCTTAAGACTAAATCTTAAGTAAGTAAGATTTTCTCTTACTTTTAAAGGCAGCCATACTACATAAGGGAACATTATTCATATTTGCAGTCATACATTTATATTCAGTACGGTATGTGACCAAAAATATTGTCCATAAAAGAGTTTTTGAATTATACTGAATTCATTTGATTTGTTTGTTGTGTATTGATTAAATGCAGATGTTGATACAACTCTCACTCTATTTAATCACACTAAGTAGTTATATTATAATCTTCCGGACTTTTCCTTATAGAAATGTTCTCTAACTCTACATTTTAGTTGGTCTAGATCGTTGAGGATCATTTTTCTTGCCTTCCCACAACTCTTCTTTTCTCACCCGCAATTCTGACAAGCCGGTGTCAGGTGTAATTTAGTGTGTATATGATGTTGTGATAGTGTGGACAAGGGGCCAAAATGCAGAGGAAAGCATGTATTTATGAAACGTATCCTTCAGTCAGCAGCTCTCTCTGTCTATTTCACAGGCTGCACTGTGTTCGTGGTAATAGCAGTTCGCTTATCAAGCAATCGTTATGGTCATTGTACTTTCTCTCTCTCTCTTTCTGTCATTGTTTTGGTTGGTCGGGAGGGGTGTGGGGGGGTATCCAGGCCTGCGAGGGGACAAGGTCCAGGCTAATGGCAGGAAGTCTTTAAAGCTGGCAGCCACCGCATTTCATCTCAACACAGAGGGGGCCCTCTGGCCATAGACCCCTGCTTTGATCCCCCCCCTCCCACCTCTCTTCTTGCTGGTCCGTCTCTCTGCCGGCCCCTTTCTCTCTCTCTCTGCCTCTCACCCCAGCGCCAGAGCCGAGCTGCTGGTTAATTAAAAGATCTCTTGATGCTCACACTCAGTAAAGGCACTCACAGTCATACACACACACACACACACACACACACACACACACACACACACACACATACAAACAAACAAAAACACATCAGACCAATAGTGTGTACTCACTGTGCCTCACAGTCTCAAACACACACTGTGCCTCCTCTGACTGACTCTCTCCAACCACTCAGACTCATCTCCATCTTATTCTGCCACAAAGTGTCTCTTTGCCGTTGTTATTCGACTGTGTGTGGAGTTGCAGTCTAGTAAAGTGACATTTTGGTGGACCCGAGTGCATGGTGCAGCTGCCCCTTTCAACCCGACTGAAATGTCTCGGTACCTGTGTGTGACTGTTGCCATAAACTAGTGTCCTCATAAGGGTGGATTTTAACAATGTAGGTGATGCACCATGAAGTCAAAATTGGAACCAAAATGGCTAACAACATTCCCATCAGCCTTTGCAGGCCATTGTGTGCACACTGACAGCTGAATTGGGGCAAACATTATGTGCTCTGAATATCAGCGTAGTGATTGTGTGTGCATGTGGCCATGCGGATGTTACCTGCAGCATGGCTGTATGCTCTGAGCCTAAATAATGGAACAGGATTTTGTCGTGCTATCAAAGTGAACCACATCTCTAGATTGTGAATGAGCTCCTCTTTTGGCACATCCGTGCTTCAATGTGACACACAAGCCACATTAAACTGTCCAAAAAATTAAATGGCTGTCAGTCGCCATTTGTATCAGTATTCTTGAGCTAACAACTCTTTAATATCTAATACAATAAAAGGCAGCACTGGCAGCTTGTGAAATACATTTGATCCAAGGGAGGTCACCCTACTGACTACAACTGACGCTGTCGCCTCTTCTGTGTATGTGTGTGTGTGTGTGTGTGTGTGTGTGTGTGCGTGTGTGTGCGTGTGGTACTTGTGGAGAGGTATTAACCTAATGGCAGTTGCATTCAAACATTTTTATTAGCTTTTCACGTGCCTATGCTGAGCTCCAGTCACTGTTTTCAGAGCCACTCGCTTTAGCGCGCACACACACTTGCTATACTTCTGTCAAGCACCCACACCCTGCAACACACAAACACACGCGCACACACAAACTCACAGATCTCTAAGTGAGACAGGGCCCTGGGTAATTTTCTGTAGTGGAGCGGAGTGGCACTAAAAGCCTGCTGGGTAATTGAGAGGCTAGGGGACGGAGTGAAGCCGACTGCCCTTCGTGTGTGTGTGTGTGTGTGTGTCAGCAAAGGCCCATGCTCTCTCTCATTATGCCGTGGCTCCTGCCTGCTCGTCATTGTCTGGACGCAGCGGCCACAGAAAGCAACAGTAATGCGCAGTGACACGCGGCGCGTGTGTGCGTGTGCGCATGAAACAAGACTTCATGTCCCCTGAAAAAAAATGGCGGTACCCTCACCCTGCCCTTCTGTCTCCTCCACATGTGCACAGAGGCAAACAGCTGCATTAATACGTACTCTTGTCACTTGGAGTCGGATGGCAAACTCGCACCCTGGGCGTGTTTGATCGGTCGGGTGAGAGCTCGTCGAATGATAATCTAAGTTTGGGGAATAAATTAATGTCAGAGGTCAGTTCACCTACATAATCCCAAACATTGGCATTTTCTAGCTGTATTCCAATACAATGCATCTTCATTTTGTCACTTTTTTATTCTTATCCACAGTAACAGTATTTTTCCGGTGGGAAATGTTTGTTTATTCATTCATTAAATTGTTCCAATAGGTTCAGGGTATGGAAGTAAAAAGGCATCGGACTTGAATGGAGTCTCCCGCTTTAAATAGTTATTCATCCACATGCATCCGTCTTCCCCTCAGATGTTACGGAGGAGATCAATACAGTGTCTCCTTTACACACCATCTGCCGCTCAGCATTCCATCAAGCAGATCTGTCCTTATGTCAGTGGTTGTCAAACTGGGGGGCGTCCCACCTGGGGGGAGGTGGGTGGGGACCTATCTTCATTGCCAACTGGCACGAAGACACACACACCGGTAAAACCGCATAAAATAAAACGATAACAAAAATATTTGCAATGAAGTTGTAAAAAGAGAGAGAAACATAGATGAGATATAAATAAGGTGGCGATGTACCAAGAAAACCATACATTTTTTTACTAAAAAAGTAGAAAAGGGAAAGAATATGCACTTATTATAGAAAGAAAAAAAAAATTATAGTTAATATATTATAATGCAATTAATTCGATTGGGACTGCTTTAAGTGATGCACGGCTCTACCTCGCTCTCGGTTTGGATGCAAGGCTCCAATAGCAAACATCTGCCCCGCTGAAGTGTACTCAAGCAAGATGAGCAGGACTTTAACGTTGAAAGTACAGATTGTACCTATTGTCGCATATCTGTGTAGTCTATCAAAGGATGTCACTCTGCTTCCAAACATGCTTCAGCGTTTTACTTCCCTTTAAGGTTAATTAAAGACTGAATGTTCCGTGCCAGTCACCAGTTCATATCGGACTGAAGCAGAATGCAGCGCTTTTCTTCCAAGGCCAATATTTTCCTACCTTTTTCAATTTCAACCGGCTCCACTTCTCAAACATCACTTAGCTATTTGATACATGCAGATTTGAAAAACATAGCGGAGGTGAGGCCAGCTGAGAAACGTGTACATGTTGTGGTGAACAAGGGTGAGGAACCAAGGACAGGAGGCGGATCTCCAAGCTCCGATTGGGCGAGGTAATAAAGGGGATACATTATCCTGGGCAGGTGCTGCAGCCACTGGGAACCTGGCATTGGTCACACCTGCGAGCGATCACTTAATTAGAGGTGGAGGACACATGTAGAGAAGGAGACCGACTCGAGAGGAGAACTTTAGAATTTAAAGAATGTTATGAAGGGAGCTGGCCTCCCTCCCCCTGGGTTGCCACAATGTCTACCATCGTCCAGAAAGACTTTCAAAATAAAAGACAATCAGAAGCAAGATTTTGAATGAAAAGTGTGAGTGCATTCACAGCGGGTTGCGTCCTCTGGGATCTTTGTGTTTGCATCAGGCTGTTGCTGCTGTTCCCAGTGTGCATTGGTACAGAAATGATGTGAGCTCATCGCCACAAGCGGTGATGAGACCTCTCTCACAGAAGTACTTAGACACAAACACAGCCGCTCTCACACGAATAGAAATTCGCAAATTTACAATAATGTATTTCTACATTTCTCTCTTTCCACGTTTTCACCAGCTGTTCACCTTCAGTCTCTTCCTCTCCCCTGGATCTCTCCGTGCTGCTCCTCTCCTCTCTTCCCTCTAATTGATGCTGACATCAAATCAATAATTCCCACTCTTTTTTTTTTTTTTGTGCGTCCTCTTGTCTCTTTTCTCCACTGGCATCGGCAGGGTGAGAGGGAGAACTGTGAAACTCGGTGGAATGTCCCTGGTTTCAGAAAGAGAAAAGGCGAAGAGGGGTGAAAACGACCGGGAGGAAAAAGAAATAGGAAGAGGTCGAGGGAGGAAGAGGAAGGGGAGCCCAGCGTCGCTGTCACAGCTGCGTTGTGTGAAAACGTAATGTACGAGACCATCACAGGCCAACAGGCCTCGCGCAGAGCGCTTCACTCTGCAAGTGTGTGTGTGTGTGTGTGTGTGTGTATCGAGGCTGCCTCCGTGCTATCGGCCGCGCCGAGTCCTTCCTTTCATGTCCTCATGTACTGTTCTGCTGCAATGTGATCAGCTAAAGCATGTTGGGTAAGCCGTGTCAGAGCAGAGGGCCGGAAAAGAGGCTTTTCCCCCTCCTCGGTTTGGTTTTCACCCCTTTATAAAAGGTGGTTTACTCCGGGAGGCGCACTGAGGAGGAAGCAACAATGTAACCGAGACGGTCGGGTAGAAACAGAACCACGCTGCAGTGTGGCATTGAAGTCGAGGGTCGGCCTGTATAGATCTTTCTTTCAGCTCCCGTGACCCGAGTTCAACCGGCTAACCCCTCCAGTTCTCCTCTCCTTTTCTTGCCACAACGAACACCGTACTCCAAACCCAATGAAAGGCCTTTGGATTGAGGCGCCTCTTCATCACCCGTTATGTATCGTTTGCTCTTCAAAAATGATCGACATGAGTTCACGGCCTTTTCTCCTGCAGGCTGCTGCATTCATCTGTGTGAACTTAAGAGAATGTACACATGCGTTTTTATATTTTTCGTTTTAAGTGGCCGGCTCTATTATAACCATTAAGAAGGCAGTCAAGGCTCCGCGATGAGTCACGCATTTGTTCATTACTGCATGAATGCTGTGAGTGCTGAATGTCCTGAGCGCCCATTGGGATTATTCTCACAGACGAGGCCTCGCTGAAGGTTGTGCCGTGGAGCAGGTCACCGAAGGGTTGAGTTTTAATGTATTTTTGTTAATGTCTATTCCAATGTGTATCATATAATACATGTATTTTGCATCAGTTTCTCACCTGGAGGTTACTAATAAATAAAGGAACATTTCAGTAGGACTTGTCGGATTGTTTTTATTTTTTTATTTTCTTTATTTTTTATTGTTTTACTTGCGCGGTTTGTACGGTGTCATCCATGTTTATGACAGCTTCTCAAAAGGTGTGCCCCGCCCGCCCTCGGGCACACATGAGAGCATGCTCATTTTCTTGTCGGCAACCATCAGTTTTTGAGAATCCCTTTTAGAATGTCAACCGTTACTGGAGCTGAAAGAAAAGAAAGAAACAACATTGACCTTTTTGATGCCAACAATGAAAATACCGAGCCTGCTGGACTTCCTTGGCTGGTAGCTGAGTAGAGTGAAATGTGTTGTATGTATGTATACATGTATGTAACGCTTTGGACAAGCACATCCTAATGTTATCTCTATAGCATCAGTTTTCACATTCATTTTTTTCCTTTTTCTCCTGGGGGGGGACCTGCTATATTCTCAGCTGACGGGGTTTTTGGTGAACATGCACTGTAGCGTCTTTAAGCTCACTATGGAGTCTTCTCAGCCAGCTTGCCAACTCATTTTCATGCATTTCCAATGGCAGCATGTGGTGTTCAGAAGTTACAGCTCACTATTTTTTAACATAATTCTTTCTTTTTTTTTAGTCTTGACCGCATCTTTGCACTGACTGCAAAAGAGGACGCAGCATAGCTGAGTCATGCTCTTGGAGCCGAGCCGGCCTCGGCAAAGGGAGGCCGTTGTGGTGCGGCTCGTTGACGGAAGCTCGTAGTGGGGGGGCGGCGGGCGCATAAGCTGTCACGCCCCCCCCGTTTGCAGGCTCACGTTATCTAAAACTCACGACCTCGCAGCATGCGCCTTAACTTCCGACAGTGACGCGATGCACTGTGACTCCATCGACCGGCCAAAAGACCCGCGGCCAGCTCGCTGGAGGACACATGGCGAAGAGTTCATAATGCACAGTCACTCACAGAGGTGCCCCCCCCCCAAGGCTCCCACGTGAGTGCTGCTTATCTTCTATCTGATAAAAATATGCCTGTGATGGGTAAAATGCAGAGGTCAAATACAAGATATATATACAGCTAATGTAAATGACGTTTGTAATAAACAAACCCGTACGCAGCAAAAGATAACAAAATAAGTGGGGGGGTGGGGGCACACCCCAACAAGACAAACACAATAGTTGGTGATTGAGATCTAATGTGATTTCACACTACTTGCCACAGAGATTTAATTTACCGCCGATGGATTCGGAGCAATATCGGCACTGACTTCAGGGGGCACGCAGGCGGAAACGGGGGGAGGATGTGAGGGGAGGGAGGGGGGGACACAGAGTGTTTGGGCGCCGTCAGTGGTGGTAGGTTGTTGGAGCAGAGGGGACTCCTGTCAACGCACACACACACACACACACACACACACACACACAGGATGTGTGAGCGCTGCCTCTGCTCTCAGCATGGATGCATCCCTGGACTGAGTAACACAAGATGAAGATATTCAGTAGCTCTGCCTTTTTGTGCGCTGTCCAGTTCAGTACACACACACACACACACATGCGCGAGTGTATAAGCAAGCGCACACTTACCTACAAGAACAGTATTTGCTACACAAACACATGTACTGACAACAATCAATAGAAATGCACGCAGTCACTGACACTTGGGACACCAGTATGGCTTCTCCGTGTGTGTGTGTGTGTGTGACGGTGTGTGTGTGTGTAAGTGTCCCACTGGTTTATCCAGGGAAAATGGCTTTTGTTGAGTCCCTCCGCGCTATGTAACATTACGGAGTAATTACAGAGTGTGTGCTTTGTTTAGGGGATGTCTAATTATGCTGTTTGGGTCGTGCAGGGCCCTGGGGTGTCACCGTGCGCGCGTGTCCGTGTGCGAGTGTGTAGCCGGTGAGGAGACACTAATTGTGGAGGCGGTGTTAATGGTACAGCAACTGTCATGGAGCGAGAGCGAGCGTGAGGGAAAGGTGGAGAGAGGAGAACGAGCCTCAGCGTCTCACTTTGGCCTCTTTTACGTCTTTCATTCTCTCCGTCCATCAGGGTGTCCCCTGCAGCACCGCCGCCGCCTCCCCCTCCTCTCTGCACTGCTTACACCCGGACCGTGGACGACGTCCGTGTTGACTGGACCCGACTCCCCACAGATGTGTGAGGTGAGAGTAGGTTGCAAACATAGGGAGCAGCTTTCACAGATGAAGATGCTGAAGTATCCCCGAATGCCATCTTTTACACCCGAATCTGAAGCATCGGAGAGAATAAATTTCACATCACATATCCGCCGGCTTTTCATGAAGGGCTGCTCGTGTGTTATGACACGGGGAGCAGCTTTCCACATGAGGTCTGCCAGTTGCCGTCAGAAAGACTTCTATGTGCTACAGAGATAAAGGTGTGAGTGAGAGTCAGCTTTGCTGCCTTCGATGTCTCCGTGACAAACGCTGCGCTTCCCCCCGTGTGTTCCATTTTGAAAAAGGAGCCATCAATGAATTCTAACCAGGACGGCAAAAGAAAAAACGACAAAAGATCGTCTGCCGCGTCGGCCGGTTCGACGCGGATTGAGACAATTATCTCTGCCATCGGTTCACGCGTATTCAGTTTGAACACTGCACGTATGGAGCGGCCTTTACAGACTGGATAGAGAACGGCTTCTTCCACGTGTGCTTTGGTCCGAGAGCGGAGGGCGGACGCCCGACAGGAACTAGCGGGGCCCCACAGACGTTATTCACACGTGACGTGTGCGCCGCCTGGCTTGAGAGCTTTAGTGTATAGCCGTGTTCAAGCGCTGCCCCCATAGCGCGCCATAGTTGATGCAACTCTGACCGCGTTGCCCTCATCAGAGGAGGAGGAGACGTGACAGCGCTTATGTTTAGGGGTTATGTTTGTGTGTCTCCCGACTGTGTGTCGGCTGTCCCCTTATTGACAGCCGTCAGAAATGCAATTCACCCCTTCTGCCTCAGCAGAAGAAGCAGAACAAAAGCCCCCCCCCCCCCCCCCCCGCCTCGTTTATGTGCTTCTAATTACCCCGGTGGATTCAGACTCGGTGAAGGAAAGCGTTCCATGTCGTCTTTCAAAAGGAGCCCCTTGGGTTGAATGGCTGCCGCGCCGCTGCGAGGGGGGGGGGGGGGGTCAAGGTACAGAAACGCGTCCTTGTCCCGGCAGCAGGCGGCACAATGCCGTGATGTCACCGGCGTATAATTGGTAAACACATTCGTGTCTGATAAGTTGTGGTCTGCGATGGCGGCGCTGGAGCCGACGCTGCGTTGTTTGTGTGGCATCAGACGAGCCTTCGTCTCTCATAATGCGCCGGGCGCCGCTAATTTGGCCCGTGGGTTATAATGAAGTGCATTCTTATTATTGTTAACATGAACATTCGCTGAATGCGGCGTCGCAGCCATAATACATTTCAAAGTAATGATGGGATAAATGGAATTGCCGTGACAATGCCGCTGATGGATTGAATTCAAGATGAAGTAGAGTAGTGCGCGGCACAATGCACGTCCTTTACTATTATCGCTTTGTGAATGGGGAGCTGTGCCTGCATGCGGCAATTAGACAAAACTTACTTCACACGCAATTATCAGCTCATACAATCAGCTTATACATTGGGCGGCCTTAGTCCATGAGCAGTGTCTTTACTGCAGCAGACACTGTAGGGGAGGGGCCCCTCACTGACGTCTTCCCCCTCTGACCTTCACCTTGCAATAAGTGCGTACCGAGCATATGTTCGCATGTCCTCGTTTGGAGCAAATAAGTACCATATTCTTTATATCCGTGTGTGTGAGTGAAGCGTGCATCAGGAGTTTGTGCGAGTGGGCTGGGGTTGATGGGCATTAGCAGTTTGTGAGTGTGTGTGTGTGTGTGTGTGTGTGTGTGTGTGTGTGTGTGTGTATGTTGCACTGCGGCAAGTTGGGTGATTAAGTGCTGAATGTAACTGAGTGCGGCTGTTTGCAGGCAGGAATGCTGCGAAGGACGCTTTTAATTTGATAAAACATGATCGGACTTCAACGCTGTGGCCCCTCACAAATGCTGCAACTACTACTGCTCTCACACATACACACACACACACGCTCTCTGTACGCACAGTGTTATAGCTTTTTTCTTCTTTGAATAAATCTTAGCTTTATAGCCCCTTTAAAGGGTTAGTGCACCCTAATAACATAAAGATGTGTTTTTTTATTCAATTACCTCTAGTGGTATCAAGGCCTGCCTCTCACCCAATGTCAGCTGGGATGGGCTCCAACCCTCCCCACCCCCAAGGATAAGTGGGTGTAGCTCGTAGATGGGATGTAGTTAAGCAGAATTGAGTTTTTTTCACTGAGGTTTTGAGGTAATCTTCTCCAAACCGCAGCCCAGTGAAGCTATATTTTTAACGTTCAAAGATTTGTGAAATCCCCAAAATTCTAAACAACACCGTCTCTAATAACAGAGGCCGTTTATGATAATCTAGGTTCTCGTCTGTGAACAGTTTGTGCAAATTCTTTCTACTAAATAAATAGTCCCTGGTCAGCATGGAACATTTCTCCCGGAGGAGCATTTGCATTTGGATTCTTTTGAAGTTGGGTTTTATTGAGTTTCTTATCCATATCAGTATACAAACGTTGAGGCAGTTGTAAACTCCCTCGTTCTGCCAAATAGATTTTTTGCTTCTGTTCACCTGCTTCATTGTGAGGTAAATACTATTGCTGGGCAACAATTCAATTATTTAACACAAATAATTGCATGATACTTTTCTTGCAAATTAATCGTGATTAATCGCAAAATTCCCAAAACCGTGACTAATGTTAGACCGCCGTACGACGTGAGGGTGAATGCAGTGTCGGCGGTGCGAGCTGGGGGTGGGGGGGGCGGCATATCGGCAGGTTACTCTGAATAAAGAGTTAGAAGTAAGAGCAGTTTGTCCTCACCTCTGACTGAAGAGAGGTTGTACCCCCGCCTCCCAATGCTCTCATTGGTTGAGACATGTGATGGCGATCCCTCCTAGGCCAATACCAGCATCCCACACTCACTGTGACCCATGGTTTGTCTGTTTGTGTTTTCAGTGTCAACAGACTTTCAAAATAACAATAATTTAGAAAACGCCTGATAAAATAAATGTTGCATAAGGCGCTTGTGTTCGTGTTTGGGTTCACATCTTTTTTCCATGTGTGTGTACGTGTGCTGCAGCCTTTGGCGGGACCGTCCTGTGCCCTGTGGTCCCGCCTCTCTCCATCCACTCTGCTAGCGGTATTTATCTTGCCGACAATCAGGCTTTATCCCTGGACACCCCTGGTCCTGCGGTATCCCTGTGAGCAACCACTCAGCGCCGCAATCCAAACCAGAGCAGACATTTTTCCAGACGTAGGTTCACGTGTGTGATCCGCTCAACCCTGACGCAAAAAAACCCGCTAATACAGGCGGTCTTACAGAACAATACGTTCAATCTCAATCTTACATTAAATGGGAGCAGATTAGGTTGGATAAGTCGCCGCCAACACGATTCTGGCCAAATACCGTCTTTAAAAAGCCACGTTTTACGTTTGAGTTTATCAACACATGACGTCACAGTTTGTAGATTTTATGGCAAGGTGCAGGGATATCCAACCTGACCAAGAAAATGGAAGTGTCTGTAAGAAGAAGAAGAAGAAGAAGAAAGCGCAGGGCAAACATCCCCAGAGCAATAAGAGATCTCCATCCAAAGAGGAGAACTTAATGAAAACAGCCATCAGACAAAAAAGGCATCCTTTATTAGGAGCGAACACAATGGGAGTGAACGGCCACACCAGAGGACAAAAGCAGCCCTGTGTTAGCATCAGCATCAGAAGTTACAGAACACGATGTGGTGTTTGATCACAAGAAGCCTTTGGCGCTGTACGCTCGGAGGAAAACGGAGAGCATTGATTTCATTGTTGAGCAGCAGGGGAGTGTGTGTGTGTAAGTGTGTGTGTGCGTGCGTGCGCACGCAAATGGTCTGGAACATAGAACTATAGAGGCCCATTCAGGACTTCCTTTCTCTCTCCTTCCATCAGGAGATAGCAGGGACATTGAACTGTGGCAACAAAAGCAGATTTCCATCAGACGGAGTTTCGGAGAGAGGAGGGCATTGTGTCCAAAGAGGCTTAATGGAAGCTCAGCTTAAAGCTTTATTCACACAAACTGTACTCTCGGGTTGGGACACACACGTGTTTGCACACACACACACACACTCACTTTTCCCATCTACCTAACACGCCATGTTCTTCGGCACTCAAATTGGTACTGTCAATTTTGTGCTTTTATTTTCTATTTTCCGTGCATAAATGTTGGAGTACAGTTTGTGACCAGATGGTTGCCGGTCATGAGGCTGCGGAGCAAGGCACTTAAAGTGAGTTAAAGTGATATTAAGCTAAAATCACAGGTTTGTTTGTAAAATAAACATAAAAATACATTAGTTAGGGCCGGAGTAAAGAATTTGTTAAAGCCCAATGGATTGACCCTAATCCTTGATTGAGCCAAGCACAATAAAAAATAATGAGAAAAAAAACAGGGAACATTAATACTACAATATGTTGTTATAATATGGTTTTATTCCTGCAAGGTTTACACGGCACATGAAAGGTCAATCATGTGCGTGTGACATGTCGTGCAGTAGAACACCAAGGCCTTCGAAGGGTCGAATCCACACTTCTCCAATCGGGTATCACGAAAGAGCACTTTGCTCCACAGCATTCGATGGAAGAGAAATAAAATCATAAAAACATCGCCACGGTGCTTTTGGGAAAAGTACGGCTGACCAGAACTTACCAACATTGATATTATTTTGTCTACAGGTGGACTAGTTATTAACACCCTGTAAAACTGAGTTCATCCCAAAAGCACCACTTAAAATCTTGTTCTTACCACAGATGTGCTCACGACAAGAAATCGCCGTCAAACAAAACGACTGATTAGTGGACTGAGGGGTTGGGGGGGGACAACCTTACCTAAAGGTTCCACTTTGGTGACTAGCATATCCCCGCCAATGTCCAATTGCAAACCATCTAATTGAATGCATTGAAACGAAACGAAAAATGAGCCCTCCTTCTCCCCCTGCAATTAGCGTGTAGCGTGTTGTTGTGCGGCAGCGTAAATGTAAATGAAAGTGTCTTTTATCCCGTTGGGCTTTAAGCTCAGGTGTGAGTAACGCACCTCACACGGCAACAACCAGAGCGCCCCGCTTACAGCACGCTGTGAATGCCTCTTTTCCTCCCCTCCTCAGATCCGTGTTCTCCTCCTCCGTAGCGCATGTAAACCAGGGATGAGCCAGCAGGCCTCCCGCGGATTAACCGCCCGGCTCCCTCCAGAAGTTGGAGTCAGACTTCCTTGTTATGAAACGTGCGCAATCCGCAAGTGGATGCTAGCGGCGCTGTCCTGAATCACATCGCCCGATATCCTCCACCCCCCCCCCCCCCGAACACTACTACACAACGGCTGCTCCCAAATCTGATTGGTGTTATTTGTAAGTCAGCCTCGGGGAAGCTACACACACAAATGGAACCGGGGCTTACTAATCCATTTGTAAGGCAATAGGCAGGCAAACAGGCAGGGGAGAGCTTGCCAAGTGTTGTAATCACAACTAAAGATGATGAGCCCACTCCCTTCCTCTCCACTCCACAGCGCTGTGTGTGTGTGTGTGTGTGTCCGCGTGTTTGTCCTACATCGCCTCCTTTGCAAAACTGTGACAAGTAAGGGAGAAAATGAATCGGTATCAAGTGGATAATCTACAAAAGTACAAAAAAGAAGCTTTTCCACCTGATACCACGCAATCTCCCCGAGAACAACGACAACAAGCCAACGATATATATATATATAGGAGTTTTTGAAAAGGCGGTAATTGTAAGCAGGTTGGGGAATAAATTAGAATGACGACAAAATACAGAGATAAATCCAGCTTAAGAGAGATGTACGCCACTGTTTATTTGATTTCAGCTTTCCTCTCTCCATCCCGCTCCATCTCCCTCCCTCGTTCCTGATCTTTTTTAGTTGGGTGGAAAAATTGGATTTTTGTCAGCGATTTGGCCCTGAAATAGCTTATTGTCTGCGACAGCCGCTGTGCAGCACCAACGTCAACATCATGTGTGTGCGAACGCGCCCGCCTGTTTCCATGGGGAGTAATGGCCGTGGAAGTGTGTGTTGGCTGTGCTGACACAATACGCCAGTGTGCTCATTGGTTTAAACTGGTGTGTGTGTGTGTGTGTGTGTGCGCACTTCTATAGTCCTTCTTGTTTATATTTATAGATGGACATGAATGGGGTAAATGAAGGAGGAATGTAGGGAGCAAGAGGGGGTGGGTGAGGGATAGGAAAAGGAGGAAGGAATGAGGCAATGAGGAGAGGAGAGGAGGGGATGGGCCTGTGAACTAGAATGAGTTAAACTACCCTGTGTTTTCTTGTTTTTCACTGGTTTTTTACTTTATTCTCCGGCTTTTTCTCCCTCCCTTGCCTCACCCTGTCGTGCAGGAGGACATTTGACACGCAACACAGCCAACCGACACACGCTCAAACACCCGGGCAAATTACTAGTATTACTATTGTTCTAATGTTAAAGGAGTCTGTTTAAGTATATAATTGTTGAAAAGTTAAAGCGATCTGTCTTTGTGTGTGAATCTATATAAATGTTTTTAAAAATCTTTTCACAGCTCTCTCCCAACCTCTATGCGTCTCATTTCCTGCGTCTCACGTATTCCTCGTATTGTCTCTCACCTCACATCATTACACATGTGATTATCTGTGTTCCGTGAATAATAATATTGCACTGCTATAAATCACATCGCCTTTTGTTGGTCTGTGTGTCCAGCAGTGAACAGCGGCCGCGGGGGCTGATGACTTCGAGACAACTTCCTCCTCACATCGCTCCGTCAACTCGGGGGTAAGTGCTCCAGCTGTTCTCCCCTCGCTGTGTGCTTTCCACACGGGGGCCGCGCCGTCCATCAGTTCGTTACTCTCGGCTCACAGTCATCGATACCGACTGGGCAACGCGTTCATGGACGTTCTCCGTGGAGTCTGCCAGCACTCTAAGTAACGTTCGAGTGTTCAAACAATTAATCGAGGCCTTTTCACGGGAGTCTAAATGTCTTGTTTTCAGATTTAGGTTCCACTTTTGTCATGTAGAGCAATGCGACACTGGCTAATGCCAGTCGCCCAGCGTGATTACACTACGACGTTTACACCCAGACTCACTGCTTGATATCTCCTTGGACATTACAAGATAAAGAAAAGGTAGCCAGCAGCAGTGTTTGAGCCACCTCTTAAAGAACGTGGATGCAAGATATTCAATCTTTCAGTTACCAACCAATTTGTTTAAATAATTTAATTTGGGTTAGTCTTTTAACCACAAATGCCGCACGTCCACATGACAACTTTGACTGAAACGAAAACTTCTACATTTTGGCAAATGTTGCAGCGCCTCAGTGGAAAAGGCCGGCGGCGGCGCGCTCAGCTGCGATGCCAACGACGCCGCTGTCGAGAACGAGGCCCCTGGAGGAGGGCAGCGAGAGCTAACCGAGATCCAGAGCGAATGGCCATGAAATAGAGGCTCAGCTGATACCGTGTGCGTGTTTGTGTATGTGTTTGTGTGTGTGTGTGTGGAGAAGGTCCAGACAGCACATGTCAAGGCAATGTCAAAATCACAGATTGCGGCCTCGTCACCGCGCCGCTGAGGAGATTTAGCTGGCACTGGTTACACTGACCGTGGCCCGGGTGCGCGCGTGTGTACGCGTTTGGATGTACGAATGTTTGTTGCAACTCTGTCAGATCCGCCATGGATCTGCAAACTGCGTCTGCGTGTGTGTTGACCGCCGGTGACCTTTTTTGCTGTGCGTGTCACTGGGAATGTGCGCTGCAGGCGGGGAAAGTCCCTGTCCGCGCCATGCCAAAGAGTGGGAGGGGCCAGCCCGCTCGTCTCTGTTTTGGTCAGTTTGTTTTGTTTGTTGTTGGTGCGAGACGGGCTGGTCTCGTCCATCACTTTCACCTCATTTTCTATATTGTCTTCTTGGAGTCGTTGTGCTCGCGTGTTTGCTGCAAGGAAGCGATGAGTCATCGGTGTAGGGTCAGCCAGTTGTCACACCCTTTTCCTATTGGCCCGGCGTTAAGCGCACTCTCTGGCCACAAAGCGGTCTTTGGTTTTCACCGAAGATTGGCCTAGATTAAAAATCCACACATTGTATTTGTGACCGTCAGCAGGATTGGAAAATCAGATCATACCAGTACGACCAGTACGTTAAAATATTGGCTTCGAAAAGTGAAATTGTTCTTGCCATTCGTCAAATTGAACCAATTAATATATATCGCTAAAAATAAAATTGCATTGATTACATCCCCGTGGCAACCTGCGTGTGTGCGCACACTGTCAGCACACTTTGTTCACCCATGTCCCTCTATGATGATGTCACCTGTCTTCCTCCTCGTTCAATATAATCTTTTGTCCTTTCCGGAGAGGTGTTCTTCTTGGGACGATTCCGTGATTCCTGAAAAAAAGTTCAGTTAATTTGAAATGGCGGGTTGATAAAAGGATGAAATCTGTACATCCAAAAGTTTCCAGCATCCAACATGATGAGTCCAAAGGCCGTCTCAAATATAACAATCCAACACTAATATCTTAGATAAACAGTATAGTGTTGTTTACAGAGCACATGCTTATCTGTTCCATGAGCAGGTTTCGGGTGGTGGTATGTTCCCGTACGTTGGCTATCAGAATCCTGGCGAACCAATCGCCCACCAAGCGTCATCACGAGGGACTAATCTGTGACCCAAAATGGCATCCAGTTTCAGGATCCTCAGATTTGTGCCCACTAACAGCACTCGCCTACTGAGCCTTGGCAGAACAAAATGAACATGACATAAAGAGCAAAAATAGAATTGTTGCAACAAAATAATAAACACAAATGATCTCACTGTATGGTATTTATTCTCTCTCTCTCTCTCTAATTGGCAGCTTGCTTTCCTGCCGCGACGGTGATCATGCAAATGTACTGGTGCTAACCAATAGCCTGGCCCATCAAAACATTACGACGGCCATTACCCAGATATGGGGCCGGCCTAACGAACATATGCTCCCCTCCCCCGCCCCTCTCAATTCCTAAACTCTTATTTATGTGTTTAATTTAATGTGCAAAGGAAGAATTTCCAAAATTGAATTGGGTTTTTGTTGGTGCCTCCAGAGAGTGGCGGCGTTATAATAACATGGTAATTTTTTACACGTCTTTATGAGAAATGAGAAAATTAATTCCTTCTGACAAGCTGTAATTATTGGGCTTGGAACAGTTGCAGCTGAACAGTTTGGGCTGTGGCAGCCTGGCAGTGAGCTGAGAGAGGAAGGAACGGATAGAGGGGGAGGGGGGTAGGGGGGGGGCTGTACAGCATGAATCATGCACAGTCAGATAGGAGGGAGAAGAATGGGAAGTTAATGGAAATAGTGATTATGATAATCATCAGAGACGAGTGGAGACAACGAGAGGAGACTGCTGTTGAGAAGTGAAGGAGGTCTAGAGGTATGAGGCGACAAGGTAAGTGAACATAAAAGGAAGGAGGACAGAGGATTAGAAGACGGTAGAGACGGGGGAAAGGACAGGGGTGTGTGGGGTGAGGAAGCAAAGGGCCATGGATGTAGTGAAAAATAGGAGAAGAGGAGAGGGACGGAGGCAAAGGAAAAGGGAGGACCGGGGACGGTGGACCGATGGAAAGAAGGGGGAGTAGAGCGACACAGGAGGCTGGTGGGCACGCAGTGTGAGGAAAGGCCATAGGCGAACAGGAGGTGGGGAGGAGGGGAGACAATGGTTCAGATGGAGTCCATGAAGAAGATCTGACAAAGGGGAGACGCGAGGGAAAGAGAGGAAAGGCGAATTGGTCCAGGCGAGGGAGGGGAGGGGGGCGGGGGGGAGAGGGGGGGGGCACAGAGGAGAGTAAAGGAGTGTGGAGAGGAGTCATGGCTTCGTGTGTCACATCAGGTAGGAGGCATCGGAGGACCAGCAGCGCCCTTGTGTCAAGGTCACAGCACATTAACATTCACTGTCTACTGCCAGCCGGGCCTCGCCGTCTCACTCTCACACACACACACACTCCCAGAGCACTGGCATCTGCTCACACTTACTGAGCTTCTTCCCCTTTTTACCCCATCAAGCACAGGCATGCGTTCATACAGAAGCCTCTGAGCGTTCGCACAAACACACACACACACAGCTTCCTCTTAGCCCCACCGTATGCTGAATATGCAACGCTATTGATATTATTTGGCCGTATCGTCGCTTCTCTATAGTTCTTCACTTAGGAGGTAAAAGCACCCTCACAGTGGTTGGGTGACTCATTTAACGGTCCACTTGTGGGTGCGTGTTTGAGTTTGTGTGTGTGTGTGCGTGTGCACGTGTGCGTGAACAAACAACCGAGCGCCCGTTTATTTTTGCAGCCTTGTGAGAGCCTGTTTTCTCTCTGCCTGTGTGTGTGTGTGTGTGTGTGTGCGAGCATTGGGACTCTGAGGTCAATGACAAAAGTTGCTTTCGTGCAAACCGTGGCCCAAAATATACAAAAGTCATGTGTTTCAAATTTTAGGAAAAAGAACAATAGTTTCTTTTCTAAATCTTGATCATTTGTAATTCTGCCTTGCATGTGTGAAAGGTTATGTTTGTTTTAAAGCAGCAGTGTGAGAGTGACACTGTAGGTGTGTGTGTGTCCTTCCTGTTTATTTGCCGAGCGTGTTCCATTTTGTCCTGTGCTGTTAAATGTTTCATCCTAGCAAAAGCATGATGGGACCCCCTGGGGATGAGGCATCTGCCCAGCCTGGCCACATGCTGAATTATACATAACAGCACAGGACAGTGTGTGTGACTGTGAGTGTGTGTGAGAGAGAGAGAGAGAGAGAGAGAGACACACAGCATTTGTAGTGTCATCGAAAGAAGTGTCCACTTTGTTGCGTGACTTTGTTTCAGATCTGCGCTGAGCTGTCTTCAGTTGTTTATTGTCTGTCATGTTCGTGTGTGTATGTGTATGTGTGTGTGTGTGTGTGATGGTTTAATGTACTATGTAAAGAGACTCCCTCTTTAGAATCAAACAGTTGACCAGACCTGCAGTATCTCACCCTTAGTGCTCAGGCTAGCTGGCAAACGAAAAACAATTAGTTGTAATAGATTGTCATATTTATTATGGAGGCGTCTTCAATGTTTCAATATCTACTGCTAAATGACAATACCTGACCTGGAGAGGCTATTTGGGAGAATTACCTTTTCCAAAACCACACAACACACACTGACTTTACTTCACCGTAAAAATTGAATATTTCCCCATAGACCATGAACCAGATAGTCATTTTATACAACTATATATATATATATATATATATATATATATATATATTTATATACATATATACCTGCCCCCTTCCCCCTTCTTCAGACATGACTCAGAATGGTGATGATATTTTCGTGTGTGTGTTCTGCACCTGAGGTCTCCTTCCTGTGGCCAATGAAAGCCCCGCCCCCTCGTCTCCACATGCAAATGAGGCCGCCGTTAACCCCAATCACAGAGGTCGCCGAGTACGCATCAATCCCACATACCCCCCTGCACCACGAACACAATGGTTCCTGCCCCACTGCGGGGCCCCGCACGTGATTACCAGGAGCCAGGGGCGGAGAGGGGCCAAGGTGTGTGCGTGCGTGCGTGTGTTCCTTCCACGTCGGCCGTGGGAAACACAGGAGGGAAGGAGGGGCGGGGGGGGGGTTTGCACGCCGGGGTCAAGTGCAAAGCGCCCATCTCCGACTACGCCCCTTCCTCCGAAAACACACGCGGGCGCACCGGTGTGACAGGTAATTACAGCGCAATATTGCGTAAGACTCTGAGGTCAAGGGCCTCAGAGTCCGCCCTCCCCCTCCCCCCCCACGCGGGCCCCGGAGCGGCACCTCGCTGACAACAACCACGACGGCTCCATTAACGCGCTGCTCCACCCCTTTTTCCCGCTGCTCTCCCCACCACCCGGCCTTCTTCCCGCCCCCTACGCGTCCTTCTGAGCAGCGGTGGCAAGTGTGGCGGTGGAGTGACAGGAGAACGAGCGCCGCATTGACCGCGTCGCCCCCTCAGTACGAACGCCACCAGTGGGCTGTCAAGCTTCAGTTCATGAGTGAGGATTGTTTGAGCATTCCTACATTCGTTTGTTCCCCGTAAAATAATTACACTTGGCGTGAAAGTCAATGAGTCTGTTAAAATAGTGACTTTAACCAAAATATTTGGCTACGGCCAAAATTTGGATCATCCAAGACAAGTAAGGCAGTGCTATTTAATGCATTTGATAAACCAGCTCATTGAAGAATGACTGGTGTGCACGTCTGTAATGATTGTGTCTGAATGTGGAGGATGTGATCGTCTTTGTTGTGGGCCCCTCTCCATCTCGGCTTTTGTCCGTTTCCATCTTGGCTGTCAGCTATGTACGATGTTGAATGCGATGTGTTTAGGCAACAGAAAATGTTACAATTAACTTTTATGAACTGACAACTCACCGTAAAGGGGTCTTTGATAGTGACTTGTCAATCACCACGACCCTAAATGAACAAGCAGGAACTAGCAGATGTATTGAACCTTTGACGCAACACAACATCATCTAGCAAGGCTCACACACATGCATGAAAGCACTTACTGACAATGCCGTATTTCTCCTGCTTAGCACACTATGAATCTTGTTCAACAACAATACATGGTTTCAAACCAGCGCCGGTTTCAGTACAAGCACCTTCCAGGGAGGAGGAGGTCACGTACCAATGTTCAAAAGCCCTAAGAGGCAGATAGGGGCTGTCATTATGCTTAATAAAAACCACCAGGATTTGACTTTGCCCGGATAATAATGTCTTGTCATGTCAAATGACAAAATGCACAACCGCTTCATCTTTCACTTGCCTTGGATATTCCTTCTCCTTTCATCGGTATTCATTGTCTACATTAAAAACATTTCTGCCCTCACATGTTGTTTTTACTCCACTTGATTGCGGGCACAATGTGTGTGTGTGTGTCTGTGCTTGTGTTTGTGTGTTTGCACAGGTTGATCCGTGCATACCAGTGTACGTGTACGCGGCGCCAAGGCCTTCCACGGAAGAGGCCTTGACCATCAAAGGAACATCCGAGCAGTACTTTTTTTTTTTTTTTTGCCAGCGGGGCAACGATGGTCACCTTCACATCATCACGCGCTCCGCCCTGCGGGCGAGTGACGTCTTTCCGTTGAAATGAGATTGGAAGACAACAATTTTTCGGCATTGAATGACAATGACAATCCCTGTTCCCCCCCTTGTCTCGCCGTAAACCAGTTAAAAGCTGCCAATAGACCCTGTATTTGATCAATTTTTGAACGATTAGGTTTGCCAAGCCATGTTAGGTCTGTGGTTCATCAGCCTTTGTGAACCAAATAGCCCGAAGGTGCTTCTGCCCTCTTATTAACTTGTTTTTACACGGAGGCATTCTGAGATTTTTGTCTGAAACAGTGAATTCCACGGGTCCATTCATTGGCATAAAAGGAACATATTTTAACTGTCCATGGTTCTTTTCTTCTTTATAAGCAGTCCATATGATATGTGACTTAATGAATGAGACGTCTGTCTATCCTTTAGAAAGACAGAGGCAGCTCTATATCAGAGTGAAGCTTTCTCTCATCACAGCTGGTGAACAGCGTAAACCAAAATCAGTGCATTTAATACACCTACGCTACCACTATGAAGCAATCTGGGTGCTTTGTTTCCGACTCCACTGATGAGGCAGATCCAGGAAAAGACTTTTTATCGTTGCTGCATGAACCGATCGCTAAGCGGGAAAGATATTTGATTTCCATTTCAATTGAGGTGAATGACGTAAAGTGCAAATGGGGGGGCCAGGTGCCGTCTGACTGATTAGCTGTTTTAAGAGACGGCCCGAGGGAAGACCACCACACAGGAGTACAGGGCTCTAAGACGCGTACCGTAGAGGGGCGAAGTCTGGACAGGGGTTGTCCAGGGTGTGAGGGTCTGCAGGGATCTCTGGAGGTGCACAAGTCCAGGATGGAGGAGGTACAACCTCAGCTGGGGCTTCTCCTGATGGTGTCGATGTTGGAGGTCCAGGGAGAACGTGGATCCCAGCAACCTCCACAGGTCTCCACAGCAGACGCAAGGTTATTGAGTATAGTGAGGGGGTCTGTGTTGGGGGAGCGGCTCCTTCTGAAGTCCACTGTCATTTCCAGAGGTTTGGGCTTGTTCAGCTACAGGATGTTTTGACCACAGAACAACCTGGAGCTCTTTTAAAAACAAACCCACATCATGTGAACATCAACAAACAAGACCCATTTAAACAAAAACTCTTAAGCATAATCTTCTCTAGCCTTATTCATTAAAAAGTACCCGTTATATATCTTATAATTTATAAATCAAATCTTAGTACAAAGTTATTAACTAAATGAACAAAACTGAAAGTGTTTATGCAAATATTACTTTTAACCACAATATTACATTCTTTCTGAATTTTCCTTTTAACCTTTTAGCCATAAGATAAAACTATGATGCAGAAAACTAACCTATGATGCTGCCATTGTGTATATGTTAGCAGATGTTTCATTTCTTTTCTCTTGACCTTTGGGAGATGTTGTTTCTCTTGTTAGGGTTGGACGGGCGTTTCAGAGACAATAAAAGGCTCCCCCTCGTGCCCGCGGTGCGCCGCTCACTGGAGCTCAGCCAGCGCACGTTTGTAGTCTCCCTCTGCCTCTCCCACGAAGCGCTGCTCCTGTCCTCCTGGGGACCAAGACAAACGGCTTGTGTCAATTCATCCCCGTTCTCGAGAAGGAGCGACACCAAGCGCCCCGCGTTTCCATCTATCACAAACCCATGTGATCTCAGCACCTCCAGGTCATCTCAACCCCACGTCGCGTCGTTCTGGAAACCTCCGTTGGGGGGGCCGCTCCCTCCTTCACCTTACCCGGAGTGTAGGGACTGGTGGGCCTCGCTCCGTGATAAACTTTCAAATGTATTTGTCTGCGGCAGAGGTTAAGCCCACAGTCACGCAGTCCCCTGTGAGGTTTTACCACATCTTTGATCACATTCGTGCACAGTACCGAACTATGCAATCAACTGTCCTGCACAAGACGGCTGTGAGAGACGTCAAGGTGTTCCCAAACAAACCTACTTCCTGTCCAACTATTCGTCCTTGCCCCCCCCCGCTCCCCGGGAAAAAAAAAACAAAAGCGGCGGGAGGAGCGAGCGAGTTGGGCGGTGAGAAGGTGCCCATTGAGAAGAGCAAAAGAGTGACAGAGAGCTCCTCTTCTCCACAACGGGCCCCAGAGCAGCCTGGGTGAGCCGGCCTTTCATTATCCGCCGTCCCTCTGTGATGAGGGAGAAGAAAGGCGGACGTGAGAGAGAGAGAGAGAGAAAGAGAAAGAACAGAACAGAACAGATGAGGGGAGGAAGAAAAGAAAGAGGCGTTTGATAGAGCTGTGTGGAGACCGTGTGTGAATGAGCCACTGAAGGGCAGCCATTGTCTTGCAGCGACCTCAATTTGGTACTGTACGCTCCTCTTTTTACTGCACTGTCTCCAGCCACAATGCCTCCTTTCTCCTCCGCTCTGCTCCCTCTCTCTCTCTTAAAGAAATAGGGGGATTAGGGCCCACTGAGGGAAACTGCGTGTCTAGATTGCCAACTATCATGATTCCCCGCGACGTGACGAGACGGCAGCGGGGGATTTCTCGCCGACGTTCATTTATTCTCTCAGCTTTTTTTTTTCTTCTTTTCTTTTCACCGTTGACTCCAACTTCCAATATCATTGTCACCTGTTGGAGCCGATATAGAAAAAATTAAAAGCGTATCTTTGGACAGGAGGAGGGAGGTGTGGGAGCAAAAAGAGAGCGAGTTCCAGCGCAGCTGTACTTCCTGTTTACCCAGGCCTTGTTTGAGACGGAGGGAAGGAACAGGGGCCACATTCATCTTGTCTTTTTTTTTTTTTACCTCCGCTGACCTCCTTCTTCCTCTCCCCGCCTTCCTCTATTCTCCTTCAATGCCTTCTCCCTTTCTCCTCAGCCCCCCCCCCCCTCCCTCCTTGTCTCTCGCCGATAGACTGCAAAGAGCTCAGCAGGATGAGCTACACGAGGCAGACACAGCTTTCGGGGACCAAGACTCGTTTTGGGAGAGGGGCATTGCTGTAAAAATGTTCACGCTGGCAGCTATTGTCACACGTTTAGTGCACAGATACGACGAGAGGAAGAGGTAAGAAGAAGGAGAAGAAGAAACAGAAAGAGGATGCAGGAGAATGACAGACGGGGGCAACTTTTGAAGGAAGTTGTTTAACTTTCTTCCCCCTTTATCGTTCATTTCTTCACACGAGAAGATCGAGCACGCGCACACACACGCACGCACACACACACACACACACGCACGGCGCTGTTGGCCAAGCCTTGATGAGTAAACGGACTGTAACTGTACGCCAAAGCAGACCTTGGAGCCTCGCTGTGAGTGAGTGACACAAAGGGAGAGGGAGAGGGAAAGAAAGCAGACCCCTAGTTGTTTGTTCCGCCCACCAGAGCCGAGCCCTCGCCGACCTCTCCTTTGTGCGGTCGGACATCAGACTGATGGCGGCGTGGAAGATGCACTAGATTAAAAGGAATAGTTTCTGTGGCTGCTGTAGTCGTTCACAGGGACGCCTATGAACCAGGCTACAAACATCTGGTCCCACAGATACACAAACACGCGTGCGAAAACAGATGCAAACGGATGCTTATGCATGCGCAGATACGCGGGGAAAAATGGCGGGCGCGGCGGGACCCCTTTCATCTGCGCTGACAGTCCGTCGGCCTGCAGTCAATCATTAAGCGGCGGAATGTCACTGGAAGAGAAAGTGTTGGAAACGGACCCGAGGGACCGAGTGTTTACAGGGAGCCAAAATATTCTAACAAGTTCCTCGGGCTCCGACGTCTCGTGGGCTTTTTGTTTTCTCATAATGAGAACCTGAATAGAATGCAACTGCTCACTGTTTCTGTTCCGACGCTCCGTGTGCACACTGGGCTTTGATATAAGTTTCATATCAGTTTTTACATGTGGATGGAAAACCTTCTCTTCCCTCCTAACTTTTGTCGTGTAGGCCGAGGAAGAACCGAAGAAATAATCAAACGCAAGCTTTCTTCTGCTTTTCAGGGGGAATAATTCTCTCGGGCGTTCATCCTTAATGGGAGACCTTGTATCTCCTTAATCGCACACACAGGATTGTTTACCCTGTGCTTTTAGCATTCAGATGATCGGTTGCGATTCCACAGAAAGCGAGCACCTCGCCATTGAAACCGCGGCACCGGGTCGAGCGTCCTCCCCGCTGAAGTGTCCTATAACGAGACGCCCGCGTCCCCGCGCCCTGCTCCTCGGCTGACCCGACCCATCGCTTGTTGTGTTGTTGTGTTTTGTCTTTCTCCACCGGCTCGCCGTACTCCACCGGGAGGTCAGCGCACGGGGTCAGCTTTGGAACAGCGCCTCTGGAAATTGGGAGGTCTGCTCGAGGACGACGCATCGACCGCATGAGAGCGCCGCTTCGACTCTGTTGTCCGACTGTTCACTAACAAGTTTCGGTCAGCGAACAACTTTCTATCTCCAAAAGCTAACTTTGTTAGACTAGACTTCTTTTTTTAATTCTATAAGTCTGTGTAAATCATCAGCAAAAAGGAAATTCCCAGCCATGAGTTTCATTATTTTCATCATAATTGTCCAGCGAAAAAACTACACAAAAAATCCTCCATCAAAAGGAATTACTGTCAAATTTCTAAACAACTTCCCTTTTTCAGCCCCTGCATTGCTGCATTCCCGAACTCTCCTTTGGACTTCAAATTCCAATCAGTTATGATTAAACACATAAATACATCATCCGTGATGGTGTCCTTTGTTAAGCACAGCCTTCTCTTTGGCTAAAAAGCGCACTCTCTTGAGTCCCCCACCCTCCCATGTAATGAAGATTGAAGATTAAACAACAGGAAGGAGCCAACATTTTTGTCTGGGTATTAAAGTACCATCAATCTCACTTAATCACCTCCCTAATATCTCCTCCGACGCCAGCAGAAAGCTGTTTTGCAGCTCAAGGTTAACAGGCTTTGTTCGGTGGAACAGAGGCAGCGGGCGGATGCGGGGAGCCTCTCCGGCGTGCCCGGGGATCAGTCCGCCGGGTGGACGCAGATTGCCGCGGCGGCGGGGAGGGCCAGGCCAGGAGGTCGGTGTAGAGAGAGAGAGAGAGAGAGAGAGATGACGGCTATTGTTTGTTCTGTAATTATCTCTGCCTGCTTATTGGCCCGCTGGTTTCCTACGGGGGGCCGGTGTGGGGGGGGGGGAGGTGGAGGGCCGTGGTTGTGCCGCTGCAGCCTCGGTACAGGTGGCACTGCTCAACCTTGATGGCCAACAATAGCCGCCGCGCTGCCGCGTGTGCTTTTAATATCATAATTGACGCACTGTGGCAAACTGGGACCGGATTGCAAAGAGCCCCCACGCTGACGGGGGCCGATTGTACGCAGCTCGTGATTAAATGAACGCTGGTCATCACGACTGCAGTGTTTATTTAATGAGCAGAATGTGGACTCACTCTGGATATCGAGCTGTTGTTCAGGGGAGAGTAAAAGAAATTCTTCATAGCGTTTATTAACCTGAAACAGGAGTCCAAAAGCCAAAGATGGACAGTTTATTTACTTCAAGGGAGGAGCAGCGAAACAACACACTGTTGGTATTTCCTCTGGAAAAAAGGATTGAAAAAAATAAAAGAGGCAGATGCAGAGGGGAAGTGGACTAGTAATCAAGTTTATGAACGACTTGACCGACGGAGCGACCTCTCCATCCCGAGAACCGTTCCCGGCGCACGGCAAGAGACGCTCACAGGTCACTGTGAACGTCCATTGCAGCTCCACTGCTGTTTACAGTATCAAATTCATCCATCCAGTTACTTTCACTTTAACATCCATGGCATTCAAATTCAGTCATTGCAGCGATTTGTTTAAATGGTTTTTTTGAATTTTCTTTTAATCTATTGCTTTTTGCTGTGATCAAGAGCTCCATTTAGTTGGATATCAAACTGTTGTTTATTGGCAAGGAGGACCAGCTAGTGAGAGGACCAATAACAGGCATACAGCCGAACACGATGATCTCCTCTGGTTGCGTCCACGTGAGCCCACGGCGGTTCACGGGGGGGACGGGGGGATCGAGCGCTCCGGTGCACCCCCATTGATTTAGTGCAGCGGAGACGTGGAGGGACGTGTGCGGGGGCTCGATCGAGGCTCCACTGACCAAAGTCACTCTGAAACGCACACAGAGGAACACTTTTCTACGGGAATAATCTATTCCAATACAGATAAAACAGTGCAGGAAGGCCGGCTGACAGCTGACAATATGCCAACCTTATTGAGGGTCGGCCATTGGTTAGAAGAAAAAGATATGCTAAATTAGCATATCTTATGTTATGTATGTAATCTCTTATGTTCTAAATAAGACTATTTGCGCTGTGAAGTCAGTCATTGGCTTCTTCACTTGGTTTGACATTTTGACTGTCGCCTTGATTAATCTATTTCACCATCACTTTATTTTGCAATCCAACCTGTTGCCTGAAAGCATATGGAAGCATATCCAGGCCAAAAGTTGGTTTACGTGGTTCCTCATGTGTGGCCTCTCAGAAAGTGCATCATTACCTGGCTGTGAAAATATTTAGAATATCTAAAGAAATCAAACAAATACCAGTGCAAATATCATCATATTTTGATTTACGTCACATGGTTAGTTTAATCAAATCAGTTTGATTTCCTGGTAGTATGGGTGCGTCTTCTTTTGGGAGAAACAGGAACCCTTTGTGTCACAGTTGACCAATCCTAGTCTTCTCTTATTTGTATCTGGGGCACCACTGAGTTGAGTTAAATTGAAGATGTGATAGTTTTCAGAATAACTCATTAATTACATTTAGCCTCTCTGGGAGTGTTGCTTTCCAACGCAGTCTACTACCTATGCTCCATGACTTTACTCTCCGAGGCATGTCACTCATACGGGACACACAGCAGCATCACGTGCGACTAAAACAATATCGCTCGTGGCATCGTGTCCGCGTGGTACAAAGAAAAGCCTCGCCTGACCCCGAGTTTGAGCCATTTCTTGTCCGGTGCTAATAATACACGTATGACTAGCAGCACGTCGTCATGAGAAGAATTGGCATCAACAATGTCTCCAATAAAGCAGATTACATTAACACTGGCTGACTGTGCTGTTTATTAGGTTTGTGTTTTCAGTGTCTTCTGAGGTGAGCACTTTGTAAAGCCGGAGCAATAAGGGATCCTACTGTCACATGAACACAGCGGACATCCCGCACAGACGTGGACACGCATACAAGCGAGGACACGGTGGCTGGCTCTCGGCATCTTTTTTTTTTGTTGTTGTTCTGCCCCGCCCCCTCCCCCGTGCGACTTTTAAGTGTGTTGAAAATCCTGTGCTGGGCCATCAAAGCGGTGCCCGAACCGTTAATGGCTTTACAGCTGGCTAGTTAGTACCAGCCCGCTCAGGAGGAGGCTCTGCTGGCGTGTGTGCCTGCGTTTGTGTGCCTGCGCGTGCGCGCGCTTGTCCATCCTGTAGAATAAGCTGGACGGCGCTCAGGAGTGCGCCGGTGGGAATTATGCATCCGCATGAAATGCCTTTTAAAACACACACACATTTGTTTACACACCACCCTATGTAGCGTGGACTGACTCGTGCATGCTAACACAAACGCACGCACACACGCACGCAGGTAGTGAACCAGCATGTCGATAGTCATCTCTCTCTCTGCCTCTCTCTGGGAGTCCGGTGAGGCCTGGCCTAATTGAGCTGGCCTCAGGAAGCCCATCATTAGCCCCGCTGCTCCGGTCACACATGGCCACCAGATGTGAGTCCAGCCACAATGAAACGCAGAGGGCCACTCTTCCCGTCTCTCGTCTCCCCGTTTTCCCTCCCCTCCGCCCCGCCTCTCTCTGTCACCGTCCGGGCCTAATAATCTGGCTTTTGTTTCCGCGCGGCCATTGTTCGCTGAGCCTACCGGCGCCCCGCCGAAAGAGAAGTCATCGGGGGCCTGAATGGGATGCTTTGTGCCGACAATAGACAGAAATCGGAGAGGGAGACTGCATATTGAGGGAGAAGAGGGGAGGAGGAAGGCTGCTCTGTGAGGATTTCAATGCCCCCTCTGGAATTTTTATGGCTTGTTTTCGCCGTTTTCAGAAGTCGGTGTCGTAGGGCCGTGACATATAGGCTACATTTCACCTTCCTCACCCCGTGTACCTGACTGCCCACTGAAAGATGCAGCTGATGACTGGACCCCCTGTCCGCAAAGCTCGTTAATGTAGTGGTATTGGTATACTTTTACTATATACACACAAAGAGATATCATTGGTTTGACAGGCGAGGTTGGATCCTTTAAATGGAATCGAATGTTCCCCAAGAAAAAGCTTTTGGACCATACTGAACACGGCAATAATCATGTAATTATCGAAGCATTTCCATCCAAAGCCACGAGCATCCATATGCCCACAGGCCCTTCACACTCCTGGGAGTGCCTTGCGCGAGAAACCAGTCTGCGGGGATGTGCTCCCATTCAGCCACGAGAGCATCAATGCATCACCTCTCCTCGGTTGTTTGCTCGTTCTAAAGTATAGTTACAGTTACACAGGGCAGCTGCAGACAATTTCATTTGCTTAGGCATCAGTTTTTCTGGTCGTCTTTCCGTCCGCTCCGTTCTCATGAACAAGATATCTCAGGAATGCCTTGAACAGATTTCTTCCAATTGTAGACAAACGGGCACTTTGACTAGAGGATGAACTGATTAGATACGGGCGGTCAAAGGTCAAGGATACTGTGACACCACTCCCTTTCTTTTCTCGTGATGCCCTGTGAATGCCTTGAACACATTTGCTTCATCTGATTGGATTTTGTTGGTTGTTCGGAGCCAATTGTACCAATTTGACGTTGAAGTCCGAAAGGATAAGAGTTTTTGGACGAACATGAATGTTATCTGCAACATGGTGGTCGGCGGAGGATCCTTGTCTCAGACGACGTCGCCATCTTAAAATGATAATTTGACTCTGCAACACCAAAGGTGTCGGATGGCACAGAGAGCTCACATATTCAACGTGGGAAAAACATTTAATTCCAGGTACACTGGGAGATATCTTGTCAAAACTGTGAAAAAGCCTCCACATTATTTCGATAGGTTGGAACAAACTCTATCATCACAAAGGGGCCTGGTCCAAACCATACAAAGTACACAACTTTGTACAACAGCAGCCGTATAACAGTAACCAATGCAAACGTTTACAGCAGCCTGCGCCAAAGCAGTGGTTCCGTCGCTTTGTCCAATGTGTGTTTATTCGTCCCCCTGCTCACGACGGTGTGCGTGTGCATGCGAGCGTGTGGGTCTGAATGTGGACGCGTGGCAATGCATGATATATTAAGACGGCTGCCCTCATTTGGGACAAATGTAATTATCACGCGTGGCTGAGATTTTTCTTATTATTGAAAAGTTAAGTCGCTAATCTGTGAAGTTGTTCCTCAGCTGAATTAATTCAATTATCTGGGAGCATGAGTGGATTGGTTTGACGTTTATGTCTGTGTTCCTCCTTCTTTTGTGTGTGTGTGTGTGTGTGTGTGTGTGTGCACGCTGTTGTATAATGTGCATATGTGTGCGCATGTGTTTTAGTATTAATGTGCATTAATGCGAGAGTGTCTCCGACACGCTGTGCCGTACGGGTTTGTGTATGAGTGTATTTGTGCGAGGGGCTGGGTGTGTGGAAACGTGCGAGAATGGAGGCCATGTTTTTCAACTCCCACTGGATCAAGGCCTTTTATAATCCACTGAGCCGACATAATTCCACCTCACTTACAATGGATTTGTCTCTGCTTTGTCTCCTCATTATTGTTCTCCTTCACGTGATAAGCTGCTTCATGATTCCATTAGCATTCTCTTTTAGCCACCATGCTGTAGACACCAATACAACTTCACAGTTGAGGAATTACAACTTTTTACTCACTTGTCTCGACTAGCTGAAGGACAATTTTTGTACTTGGCAAGACACAATAGACTGTGTTTATAATGCAGAATGTAGGTTCTGTGAGTGTTTAATTTCATCTCATCATTGGTGCATGTGTATTGACGAGGGCACCATTATAGAAATGAAAGATCCTGGTAGTAACCTGGTAGTAAGTAAGAACATATCAATTCAATTTGAAAGTATCTAAGACATTGAAACAAGAGCGAGTGTCTTTTGTACGCACAAGTTACTGGTTTGGTCTCTAACTCAAACCCCAACCATTGGCGTTCACCAACTACGCAGGCTTCCCACTCAGTTTTCACCCTGTTACCACACTGGGGACGGAATGAATCCACTTGGGGTTAAACGCTATGTTTTAAATGTACATATTACCTGGGAAAATAATGTTTTTGGGGATATTAAAATACCTTTGGCCAATTTGGTCTGTAAACTCTCGTTTCTATCTCTTTTTGTGTCTCTCCACTTCTGTCTCTCTCGCCCTGTCAGACATGCTAATGCTATCGATCCTTATTGGAGACGAGACAGAACCATCTACAGATGAGAAGACAATGCTTGCAGCAACCCATGGATTTCTTCCTGGTGCTCTGAGAGGTGTGTTGCAGGCTTTATCGGAGTTCACAGGGTTCTCACCATCTGTTGTCTTACACGCTGTATTGACGGTCTCCTCTTGGTTCCGTCTGCTTTCATCAGACAGAATGGCAACTCTCGCATGAAATGTATGAGCTCAATGCGTGATTGAGATTGTACGCTTTTACCTTGGATCACAAACGTTTCCTATATATTAATTTGTAATATGAAATATGTTTTGATTTTTATGATTTAATCATTATGATTGGATTTGGCATTTAAGTTTGCAACAAAGGTTGTGTAGTTCATTTATCTAATGTTGGCAACGCCGACAATTAGCAGCCATAAAGCAGTCACATGAGCACACTGGGTAGATACATCTACGGTGAGCCTCACCTGCTCAGCCCCCCCACTCACCCACCGCTCACCCCACCTCCCCTGGCCTGTCACGCTGGGGGGTGAGCAGTTACGTGAAACATGTTGAGCCCTCTCAGGTAATTACGTCTCTGTGCTAATGTCTAATTAGACCGCTCCGAGGGGACTCATCTGCACTGCATTCATTAATGGAGTCAATCCACCACCTACATGACACACACACACACACACATACATACAACGGCAGACTCATCCAATCGACTCACGTCAACGGGTTTGCTTGTATTGCTTGTATGTGGTTTGGTACGAGTGTGGGGGGGGGGGATCAATGAGGCCTTTACACTGCTGCTACCTGAGTGACTGTTTGTGTGTGCAGTCTGACACACATGTAAACACCTCAACTAGGGATGATTAGCTTGCTAATGCTGTCTGTCACGGCTGTTTCAGCTCAATATTTGTGGGTAAATCGTGTGCGAGGCGACGTGGGTGAAGACGTCAAACTGAGTGGGAAGAAGTTTGGTTTGTTGCTGTTTGTTGTTGGTCCTACTGAGCGGACGTTGAGCGAAATTGATCCATTGAGCATTTTGATAATTCATTTTTTCTTGGAGCAATACCAGGAAAATGCCTCTGATATACAGGCAAATGTTTCTGGTTTCATTTGTGTTCGGCTTTCACAAGGTTTTTTGGAATCATCTTTGGCTCAGGAATCTTTTGTAGGGTATTTGATTGACTTTTCTCTTTCTAGTACTGGAGGATGCTTCCACCGCTTTGGGAAGGGGGAAAGTTCAACACCAAATATATTCAACGACCCCCCACTCTCCTAATGAATGCGTTTGGCACTGCGGTGACTGTGAGATTAACTTTGACCCTGATTTCACTCCCCAACGTCACAGGGGAAGCCCCCGCCTCGTGTGTTTACATGTGTCTGTACAGTGTGCGTGTGGGTGTGCGCGCGGAAATCCACGGACCCCCCGGGTTGTACAGTACTTAATAGACGTAACTGCAGCCGTTCTCTGTGCCACTGCGAGCGTCTGCTGTAATCAAGGCCAGCTAGTGAGGCGGGTCACGTCGCCACGTTGCCTCTCACTGGAACACTCGGCAAGCACTCATTTCAAAGGATTATGTTCACTGAAGGGGATTTTGGCTCAAACACACACATACGTAAAGCCCGTCCTCAGGTGTCCCTTCTGAAGAAAAGTACGAAATGTAAACATTAAAATGTTCCTTTGGATGTTTTATAAGTGTCTAGACCCATTCATCTTTTGAATGGCTCCAGCTGCATCCCTCAGGCGTCTTCCTGTATGATACCGACCCCATGGTGTTGTGCAGTGCGTTATCCTGAAGCCATTCAGAAGGAAATGTGTGTATGTTTCTGGGCGTTGTGTGTTTGTTTTATTCCCATTTTGAGCAGTGTACGTGTAGGGGTGAATCTCCTCTGCCGCGGCGGCGTATATGTCTCCATCAGGCCTCAACATGCCGCGATGTGCTCGCTAATTACGGTCATATAAATCAGCGCTCGTAATTGTGCTAATTAGGCCGCCAACTTCCCCACAGAAGCCCACACAAACAAAGGCGTCGGTATCGGATGATGCGGCGTGTTAACGAGCCTGTCAACTTATCTGACACCCACTAATTACTCCGCGGGACTCCTCTCGTGTTTTTCGGGAGGAGGAAGTAGCGTTTGAGTACCGCCCGTGACCCACTTCGCCCGCCGCGGCGATGCCAGTGTTTCTCAATCTGACCGCACTCGAGTATTTTCAGGTTGTCGCTCACTTAGTTTTATCATTTCAATCGGGATGCAGGTGCCTCCTACGTTGGATTGGACTGCTCATGCAAACATTAAACAAAGTTTTAGGAATCCGAATCAGTGAATTTGACTTTGAAACTTTGGAAGAAAAAAAAATCTGCATTTATGTTGAAAGGGCCCACTGGCTGATCAGGTTGTAATTACAACATAGCACCTAACTCGCCTGAACACGTTACACATCGGATGAATTATATGCTGTGGGAGTTGGCACAGGTGGCCACGTTACACACCACCTGTGGAGACCTTTCTGATCAGTCCACACATTTAAATACATTACCTCACACCTATAAAGTAACAAAAAAATCAAATCTGTAATTATGTGAGTTTATATGTATTTGTGTGTGTGTGTGTGTGCGTGTGTGTGTGTGTGTGAGAGGGCAAAAGTAATTAGAATGCTAAGCTGCAGTCATACTGATTCAGTCGATCCACTTCACACACAATAACTTAATTTACACACAAACACATACAAGTTTCTCAAAATCTGTTTGTATCTGCTGTAGTTGTGCTGTGATTATTATTATTATTATATTTTGTGTGTCTGCGTCTGCTTTTACAGACACGCAAACAATCATGCACGCATTTGCACACACTCCTCTGAAACTCCTGAGAATCAACTTTTTCTCTTTGGTCCATCTGTCTGTCCGTATGTTTGTTTGTCTGTGTGTGTGTGTGTGTGCGTGTGCGTGATCCATCCAACAATATGTCTGCCTGGCTGTGTGCTCGTGTGTCAGATAAACTGGGGCCACGGAGCAGGAAAGAAGTCAGCGGATCTGATCGGCTGATGAGCATTCAGTCGGACCAATCGGCAACAGGCATGAAGGACTTGACGTGTTATGCTTTTATAACTAGTGGGCAGCGGACATTCCCCAAAAGAGGACGCCGTAGGGCTCTTCCGCTTGCACTACTTGCCTACAGCGAAGGAGTCTCCTAGTCCCTCGCTGCCTCTCGGAGATGCTCGAAATGTTGCTCTGTGCATGACTACCACCTGCTGTCTACCTCCGTCTCCTCCCTCCATCCCCGCATCCCCCCACTCCTCCTCCTCGCTCTCGGCCGCTGTTTTCTTCCACCCCGACAACTATTTAATGTCACCCAACGAGACCAGAGAAGAAACCACAGCCGCGTTTCGGCCTTTTCTTCCTGCTGTTCCAGGCCTGTGCTGGGATGTGTGACGACGGGGCCCCATCCTTCCCGTATCGCCATTATTTTACCTCTTATTACATGAATAGGTCCTCCGCTCTCTCCTCTTGTTTGCGCCTCTCCTCTCCCTTTTCCCCCCCTTTTGTTTTCCCCGTCTCCCCACTCTCCCCCAGTCTGCCTCTCTGTTCAGTATGCTGTGCTGAGAGGGCATCATTACGGAGCCCGTATTTGAGTCATTTTGATTTAAGCAGCCAGACAATGGCCTGTTGATTGAAGCAACCAGAAGGCAGACAATAGCGTTCAATGCCACATAATGCGCCACCATTTCTTCTGAGCTTCCCGTTTTCAGAGAAGGGCCCCGGCTCTCCATTGTGCCTCTCTCGCGGGGGGAGAAAAAAATGGTGCTTGGGGAGGAGGAATATTTTCCCGTGGTATGTCATTATTTTGCAAATTTCTATTATCTCATCATGTTGTCTTCATTGTAATTGCAGCTAATTAGGAGGCTAGTTAGGAGCCGGGCTTTGAGGCCGGCTCGGCTGCTGAAAGGAGCCCACCGATTATGGCCCCGACCAGAGAGGAAGCAGGAGAAAAGGGGGAGATTAATGCTGTTACCCAGGAGACACTGGCTTCCATCTGCGGAGAACAATGCCGTTTTGTTTTCTCTGGGATTCTGCTCAGATCAGCAGAATGAGCCAGCTCCGCTCCGCTCGGCCGCCGACAATGCCCAATTCTGTCTTAGCGAGGCGACCCCCCCCCCACCCCCCTTTCCCCAACCACTCCCCTCTCCTCCTTACCTACCCTGCTCCCCCACCACTCCAGTCACTTCTTTACCTTCCCTCCCTCCCTCCCTCCTCCTACGTCCCTCCCCTCCGTCACTCTCGGCACCGTTCTCCCCGGGTTCAGTGGGCCCTGACTAAAAAGCTTAGCGCCCTCCGCGAGGTGACTGAGAGCTCTCACACACCCCCAGGAACGGGATGAAAGCGGCGCAATGTGTGGCTAGCGTTCCCAGGTTGCAGAAGGTCGTGCCCTTGTCACACACAGAGCCGCAAGTTTTTTTTTTTTTTTTACTCCCCGATCCCCGCCGAGCCCCAGAGCACTTAATGAAATAATATACTCTGTCGCTTTTGCTCTTTCTTCCTCCCCTCGTTCCCTCACTCGCTATACAGACCCCTCCCGCCCTCCTCCAACAGCTCCCACACCGGGCTGAGGCAGGCCCCCTTGTCTCAGAGCAGGGGCCCCGGGGCCCCTAGACACCTCTTTTTGGAAAGAGAAGGATGGAGCACAATGAGAGAGGGAGCTCAGTTTGGTACAGTACAAACACACACACACACACACATATGGAGCACAAGCAGGCTAGGAGAAATGAAAGGCCTTTGTCTGGCTTTGTCGGGCGGCGGGGGGGGGGGACACTGAGAAAGAGGGAGAGCGAGTGCTTACGGATAGAGAGAGACAAAGCGAGGGAGACAGAGAGAGGGAGGAGAGAGCGGGCTGGATCACATGACTCGGAGCATTGTGATCCTGAACGAGAGGTTTCGGAGGAGAGCATCTCTCCATCTGGTAAAAAAAAAAGGCAAGATGGATAGGAAAACATACAGAGAGAGAGAGAGAGAGAGAGAATGAAAGTATTGAGTAAGTTCCAGCGACATCTGCTCCCGTGGGCACAACAATGAAGCTCCTTCTATATCAGCCTCACACCATATATGTTCGCTCAATGCATCGCTCTCAGAGGCACAAATAAATGTGTGTGTCTGTGCCTGTGTGTGCTCGTGGCATGAAGCCCGCAAGCGTTGATCTGTTAAACATTCACCTACACACCATCCAAATTAGCTTCTTCTCATGTTGCATATTCCTCTTCAGAGTGAATTGCTTTGGTCAATGGGAGATGGCCAATAGAGCGCCACGGCCTTTTTCATGGCCACCCTGAGCCACGTATTGTATTAATAATACATTTTACAAATTGTCATTATTTGTGTATTTGTGTTTTTTAGCTATGGCATACACCCATTAATGCATTGACAAATAAGTGGTGGGCATGATTCTTTTAAAGCAAAATAGGATTCCTCTATGTGACTCAAAACATGTATTGTATACAGGCTCCTACTCGGGACTCCAGATGCTTATTTAATACTTCCATGTGCTCGCACTTTTCAAACGTTGTTTCTCATTAATCGCATCTTCTGTTTTCATACAATCTGCCTTTATTGTTATTATCTTCTTTCCTCCAAACAGTGTTGCGTGGTATTGTAAGAAACAGCCGACCTGAGCATCTTGTTTGGAAGTAATTGCTGAAGAAGTTCTCTCGGTAATCTGACCCCTGTTAAAGCCATACCATAACCAATGGTAAATACTCGTTGTTTCTTAGCAAGGAGGAAGAAGGCCGTACGGCTCTGATGCGGTGCCATGTGGTCGGATTGGAAGATGAACAAGCGGACGTATAGGATTTTAACATTTCTACATGACAGCCACGCGTCCTGTGATAATGAGCCAAACCGACGCTACTGGTACAATTAACTGCTTCCCTGTGAGACGGCATACATTGAAAGAAATCTATGCACGAATCCGAGCCGTGTTATTCTTTCAGATGTCTTATGCTTTGGAACAAAAAAAAAACCCTGCTGTGTTTTTTAGCCAACTACTTGTTTTGGCTGAGGGATGATTGAAGAGAAAAAAATATACTTTTTTTTTTCACTTTCCCGATTGGGCTTTTGAAAAGTTGGAAGCGAATAGTTGGGAAGTTATATGTACCTGCTTCTGGAGAAGAAAAAACAAACAGACAAAACTTTAATCAAACACCTCGGAATCCAAACAGATTCTGAAAGCGCCCAGACAAGGTAATCTGTGTTGTTTAGGGACCGCGTGCCCCACTATAGCCATTTATCTTTGTGGGGGGAGATTTCTCCCTGTTGCGTTTACTGTGTAGTCAAAGTGAAGAGGGCGAAACGCTACTCTCTAATTTTGCATGTCATCTCTCTCCAAATCGCTTCAAAGATGAGGCCTTTGCCAAAGACTTCCTCCCTTTTTCTCTCCTCGCCTTTTCTCCTTCTTCTCTCCCCCTCTTTTCTTTTTGACGCCTTTTTCTTGTTCCCCGAGTTGCCGTCGTCGCCATCGCTCGGTGCCAGGAAATCGCGGGCATCTGAACAGCGGCACACAATGTCGTAAAAAAAAAAAAAGGCTCTAGAGTTTTACTTTTAGATGTCACTCCAAAAGCACACATCTGCTACGTGGCGTGCATCTGCTAGGCTCTCGCGTCTCAGAGCGCTGATTGAACTGAAGACAGAAAAAAGAAAAAAAGGCATCCTCATTATCGCCGGGCTCCCCAACCAACCCCCTTTAATGCATCCACTCCCTCCACCGCGGCCCGGCGCTGTGGGTGCACGCGTGTGCATGTACATGTCGACAAAAGGCAGACAGCCTACACATTAACACACACACACATGTTGTCACGTACTACACAACGCTCACTGTACTGATATTCTGTCGGTTTTGGATATTCTATCTAGACAGATCTGAACCATGTTGTTATGCATGTTTTACCCGCGTGATGTTATACTGAGGGTCATTTTCTTATTCTCATTCAAACTATTTTCCTCAAAAATATCATATTTATCCATTAAGGAAAAGCAGGCTGTTAATCACATTTTGCACACAACATGTTTCATTTAGCTTGTCAGGATGTTCTTAAAATGATAGTTGATTGAAAGGTCCTTTTTTGATTGGGTGCTTCTTGACTTCAAAATAAATATTCAAAGTAAGAATCAACCATTAATTTATTCCAAAATTGTAATACTCTAGAATTACTTTTTTCTTTTTCTTTCTTTTTAAGCCAAAGAAAGTAAGAACAAAAACTTCAATGTGGTGCTTTTTGCATGCATATATATATACTTTGTCTCCTGGATGCATAAAACACGGCCAATGCTGGCTGACATTAAACAGCAATTACCAATTCCTAATTTTCCTTTAGTAAATGAATTAAATGGGATTTGTTTGGCTTCTGCTTGCTCTACTCTAATTACTTGCAGAATACGGCAATGCATAAAACGTGTCCTATACGTATCATATACACACAAAGGTACACACAAACCTCCAGCCCACTTCACACTGCTCTCCGGACCCGTACAGAGAAATTTTTATTCATTTCCTTTTAGGGGCTAAATAATATTAATACATAATTTTATACAACATAAATGTTGAAATGTTTTAAATGCATCAGATCGACACGTTTATGTTAACCTTGATACTTCCATAGTGGGAAGCACCTCGTACTGACGGAAGCTCCTGCATACAAGCTGAGCAATCAGTGACTGTCGAGGAAAATGTGGAGTGGCACCGAGGGTGACCAATCACATTTCACCACATGACCCCCCTCCAACCCTCTCCCCCCCCCCCCGGGAAATCCTCCGCGGTCCCTCACAGAACAGTGCGCCAAAGTTGAGCGCAGCCTCGGCTTCTCACCCTCACCTACTGACGCGGTGGTGATTAGCGGTAACTGTGGCAACCGTCGCTGGTGTCAGACTTTAATGGCCACATTTCCAGGCCCGTTGCCAGTATGAAACAAAGTCTTTCCACGTCCTCTGCTAATAACTGCTTCTCTAACCCTTCACTGACTCATTCGACAGATGCATCCCTTCACTTTTGCCACGATCTGCTGGTCTGTTTGTGTCTCCGACTCCCTGACCCCTCGGCGAACTCCTGGTCTTGGTGCTCAATTGCCTCGACACTAGAGGCACACTGGAGGTCTGAATGCAATAAGTCTGCAAAAATAAGAACAACAACCACAACACAATTGAAAAATCTCCGCCACACACTTCGGCGGAGAGATTAGGAAGGATTTCTGAAACGAGGGTTCGGCCTGGCAGGAGCGAGCAGGGAAGTGAGCCAATACTGCCAGCCGAGTGCGAGTGTGTAAGCTGTATTAGCCGGCCGGGGTCGGCGGGGGTGACGCTGTTCACCAGGTTAATAGCTGCAAAATGACCCGAGGACGCAGCAGTAGAGTGATAACACGACCGGAGGGTTGGGAAGGGGAGCAGGTGGAGAGACAAGTAGAGGAGAGCGCCTGATTAGGGAAGGATGAGAGAAAAGAGATTGAGGAGGAGGAGACGAGGGTGGAGTATCCGGTTCGGGTGCAGCGGGGACCGGTGGGCGTAGTCCGAGAGGTCGGATTAGAAAGGGGAGGGAGTATGACGAAAAGGGAGAGATGAATCGATACGGATGTGAGGAGAGTAACAGAGGTAGAGGAGGGCCTCCGGTGAGGAGAGGAGTGATAAGGAACTGGGGCTCTGCGGTGGTTTGATGGCGGGAATCGGACGGCGCTGTGGATTTGTAGCAAGTTCAACAAGTTAGACGAATGCCAGGCGTTTGAATTCTGTCTTGACGAGATTCCACGAATGTCATCGAGTTGACTACTAATTAACCTGCGCATCACTTCAGCGATGTACAGGTTCGTCTGTAAAAGGCCAGAAAAGTCTTTTGTTCTTTCTGACCAACAGCAGAGGACAAAAAAAAACATATTGGCTTAAAAACTGGAATGAGAAACAGACGGTCAAATTAATTAAGTTACCAATCTCCAATGCTTTGGATCAGAGAACATTTACTCCCCTCATAGGATCAGTGTCCGTCATTGGCAGAGCAATACTGTCAATCCAAATAAATGTGAGAGATGATCGAATTAGCATCAGCGCGTCAATCTGCAACCGCGCCCTCTCATCACGTGTGCTGTGGCGCAACAAGTGTTCATTCCCGTTGGCATTAATAATTCACCTGTACATTAGAAAGCAGGAGCGCAGGCGTGAAAGACTAACGATACAATACGCCGTGTGTGTAAGTTGACCCTTTGAACTGGTACGTAGCATTTTGGGATAAACAGACGTTTATGGTGATTTCATCAGGCAGTGACAGGAACAGGACCTAATGCTGTATGGTGTTATTGATTCGATGTCTCTTCCATTTCCTTCAATCATGAAGGCCAATGCTCTCCCTCTCTGTGACGACCAGTGGGAGCTGATTCAGCACGGCCTCAGGAGGGGGAGCCACAGACACCTGAGACTAGTTACAGCCCAAGGGAGGAACCCTTTGAGCAGCCATGACTCACAAGAATTTAATAAATGTCCTCGACCCGCCGGCGTCGAGTAAAATGTCGCCTCTCACACGTTGATGTTGGTGCGTGTGTGGCGTTTGACACGGCCCCGATTTGGTGGGTCCAGGTCATTTTGAACTTTCTTTGTGACGGCTGCTTGCATTGCGGCGGTGATCACGCACACCCTCACTTTTTTTTTTTTTTTTGAAGTAGGTGCCATTTGAATGTTTGGATGCCTCTGCCTCATTACGAGATGTCGGAATAACTTATGCATACTAGACAAACAGTGCGACGGGCAAATTAGGCTTAACCTTATTGCTTTAAAGAGCATTCCACATCAAGAAGAAGGAACTCTCTTCTCTTCTTTTTTTTTTTTTTTTAATGATACATTCAAATGTTTTTATGTAAATATCGCTCTATTTACATCACAAGTGAGGGGAGCGAGTCCCCCGGTAGACAATTGGTGAAGGTGAAGACGGCTGAGAATCAGAACCTCTGGACGGGTTAAATGATGAGATTCCTGCTCAGGCACAACTGTGCGCGTCCCCGTCCGCGGCCTAATGACTGCGCTGTCTGCGGAGAGCGGAACACGGGGGGGAATTAGTCGTCATTGCATATCAAAGGCTCAGCCATTAGAGACGTAGGGTAGGGTCTTCGTAATGAGAAGGGTGGGGGTGGGTGGGGGAGGAGGGCACCGGTGTGTGTTTGTGCTGGTGTGTGTGTGTGTGTGTGTGTGTGTGGGAGTGTGTAGTTTTGGGTCAGAGTACGTTGCATACTTAAAACACACATAAACACACACACACACCTTCAAACGCAGACTGCTTCTTTTTGTGGGACTGGTCCCCGATACATGATAAACATCCAGCATAATTCCTAGAAATACACGCAGCATGTATAAATGGATGCGTATGCGTGTGGACAAAGTCAGAGGCAGGAGGGCGGCGTTGCCAGGGCCCTGTGGCAGGCCTCGCCGCGTGGCACGGCGCGGGCAGCGGTGCCAGTGAGAGAGGTGAGGGCTTTGTGTGGCACGCCAGGTCAACGGCACGCAACGGGCCCAGTGGGTAACTCACCCAATCCACCTTCCATCCATCCATTCATCCATACATCCGTCTCCCTTTCAGTCCTCTGTCTGGGTCTGCGTGTGTGCACGTGTAGGCTGATTGGCGATGCCCTCTGTGCCATCTGCAGCAACCCCCACAACCCCCCCACACCCACCTCCCACCCTTCCCACTCATCACAAGGGTGGGCTTAACCATCTGTGTGCCAGTGTGTTCCCACAGTGAGAAAGGGGGGACTTTGGAGAGGGTGGGGGTTGCCACAACAGACACCATGATTGCCACGAAAGCACGGGCAATGTCATCTAATGCACGGCTTGTGAGAAAATTCTCCTTCTAACCCATGCAGGAGCTGATATGGGGTATTGTGCATAGTATGCATACCGCATATCTTGTATTTATAGAAAGAGATATTGTTTTTTTTTATAATTTTGAAGCTGCGGCCGAGAGGGAGTCAAAGACAACAACAGCTGAATCAGTGTCAACAAATCGACAAGCTGCAACATTACGAGAAGCCAATGTGGCGATCCAAGGGTCAAGGCCACGGAGCCGGTAAACAAGGTGGAATACAAACTAAACCGCTGGGTACGACAAAGAGACGCTTGGGAAATGTGTCAAGAGGGTAAAGCGCATGTAATTGGGAGGGAATCCGGATCAGAAAAAACAGTAATATGAAAAAAAATGAGTTTTTTATTTTCCTTTCTCTGCGGGCCGGGACCGAGTGTCCCGGTGGTTGGGGACGGCTGGTTTAGCAGTTAACAGTGGGGATGACTCATGGTCTCATGGCACTTAACCAGTTCACAGGACGGTCCAGCCTTTATGCCGCTGGCCCGTCAGATGTTTTAGGAGGCTGGCCACATCTGGCTAGTCGCCTTAAATCTCAAGAAGCGCTGTTATTTTTGTCCCTCCTTCTTCTTTTCTACAAAACCTTAACTTAGTTCTTTACTCTCTGCTTATTTTTTTATGTCTAAAGTCCTGCTCCTCCCACCATCAAACACATCCACGCACGGGTGCACACGTACAGGAATACTACAAACGCCTCCATGCATGTCCCGTGCACTACCTGGCCTTCTGCGGGCTACACACACTCACACACACGTCTGTGGCTATTGTTCTTTATCACACATGGCCCGGAAGATGAGAAATAAATGAAGAAGAAATAGGACAAAAAAACTCTTAAGTGTCAAACCTCACACCCAATCTGCTCTGCGATAAGATTAGATTTATTTCTCCAGCTGTGATTTAGAAAATGGAAGTGGATTATTTTGTAAAAAAAATGACAGAATTAAATTAAAACTAGTAGGCGTTATTGTTAAGCAAGGAACAGAGGGGGCTTAAATATATAGGCTCAGCTCAGCCTTCAGGCATTGGATAGCACAATCTCCTCTGCTCTTGTTCTCACCAATGGACTTAAAAAACACACACACACACACACACACACACACACACACATATAAACAGCCTTCCAGGACCACAAAGCCTGTGTAGAAAATCAGAAAAATCATTTCCTCTTCATGCGCTTCCTCTGTCCTCTTTTCTTCTGTTCTCTCTGTCATCCCCCTTCTTCCCTCAGAGCAAGTCCACAGGGGGGGGGGGCTGCCTGGGCGCATCAATCCCGGGTTGAGCTCGCGCCTTGACGTGGAGAAAACACAAAGTGCAGAGATTTGGTGCATAAACATGTGTGCTCTTAAAAAAATTTAAAAAAAATAAACGCGGCTGCAGCGAGAGAGCGGGGCGGGGGAGCGGTGCCAAATCCCCCCATTCAGCCTCAGACCGAAGGAGGCAGCTTCCTGACAGCTTTGAGGTGGAGGGGGACCGGAGGGGGGGTTTAGGGGGAGGGAAAGAAGGGGAAAAATGAAAAAGAGAGGAGAGAGAGAGAGAACTGTGATGGAGGAGGAGGGGGGGGGTGAAGAGGTAGAGAGAGAACATCAGCTCCTGGGGATAAGAACAAAGCTCAGGGAGTCTCAAAGTGATAATCCTCTGTTTTCATATTTAAAGATGTTCTGCGTTTCCCTATCTCTGTGATGTACTGACACTGGAAGGCAACTTTTAGTTAAGTTCTTTGGGGGGGGTGGGGACAATCTGCGGGGCCAGGAGATTAATCACCTTATTGTCCTGGTTAACAGGGAGATTAAACACCTTCGTAAAGTCACCTCCATCTCCTACCTCAGTTTGTCCACAAAATAACTTCATTGCCATTAATATCTATAGTCATGTAATAGTTTAACCAAGGTGTTGACATTTGCTTTAATAGTACCTGACAGCAGTCAAGGCGACATATCAGGAGCGCCTGCAGGAAATTATATATATCATCTATATCACAAACATACACTTGAGCTCCAGCGTGGTTCGATTCAAATTGGGAGGTCAAAGGTCACTGTGATCACACACAACATTTCTGGGGCTTTTGCTCAAGGATCGATGTGCTCATTGAACCTGCGCTTGAAGCCGGCTTTCTCACTTGTACCACTACGGCATTGGCTTTGTATCTAATTTTAATGCAGATGTGTCTCATTGAGATGCTAAAGGATGCCCTTTGTGTCGTTATCAAGACGCCAGTGGCCACATTCCAAGCTGTTTGCTACATGACGTTCTGGGAGTCAGACCAGAATGCAAATTGGGTCATATTTTTGTTGTTTCATCAATGGTGTTTTTTGCAATAACACTGATATAAATCATAGCAATCGCTCAGCAACAAAACTAATGGGGAAAGAAAAGAAAAAAGTCAGATAGTTGCAACACTTCTGCTGGATTATCCAAAGCTTCTTTATCCCATTTGAAAATGTAAAAAGTCAGCAACAGTCTTGCACAGGAAAACCATGAATGTGAACCCAATCGAAGTTGCTGCATTCTCACCCGATGGTCCTGTTGTTGTCGTTTCTCTTTCCCGTACAACACATTGCCCCCGATGGGCAAATGAGGGGTTCAGTGAGACTATGTAATCGCACAAGTTGTTCCATATCCGTCTCTTTCTGCCCTTCATCCTCACTTATTGGAGCCAAAGGACGTTTTCCTCCAGATATTTGATTCATTCTCGTTCTCCGTTTCATTCCGTCACAGCCTAAAGCTCGCTGTTAATCATGAAGAAAGGAAGAGTTCAAGGAAAGTTCTCAGTCAGGTAGCCGAACAATTCCACTGTATACGTGTTGTGTGTGTGTGTGTGTGTGAGTGTGTGAGTGAGAGAATATGTGCGCACTTGAATTCCGGTTTTCAAGATGTCTGGATTGTTCTTTTTTTTGGGGGGGGGGTGGGTAAATCATCCACTTTGTATTTATCTTCCCAGGCTAGGGATTCATTAACCCCGCTGTGACACAGACTCCCTTTCATTCATTTCTCGCATTGTCTGCCCCAGCCGCTCGCCCTCTCACACCGAAGATTACTAATAAATAAGTGACACCAGAAACAATCGACGTTTGCGCAGCTGTAATTAACTGACTTGATGTTTTCACAGACAGGGAGGGGAGAAAAAAATATCCAGCTAATTAGGAAATTAGTTGAGATTCACACAAAGAGTACAGATTGTTAATTAAATTTCCATGCAGCCGTTGTCGAGGGAAGAGATACGCCTTCTTTCTTTTTTTTTGTGAGCGGCGTTTGTCGTGGTGTTTGGGCGGCTCAGGGTAGGGAAAGGTACCTGACACACACACACACACACAAACACACAACCTTGAGCAGCAGCAGACAACTCTGGCAGCAAGACAATAATCTGGTTCAGTTAGTGTGTAAGTTACATTCACACCTGCACACCCCAGTAGAGGGGACCACTTTTCCTCACGTTACTGAAGCAACCGGTGTGCAGAGATCCAGTTGTCTGTCCGCCCTTCGGTCCCATGCCTGCCATTCATCCGTGCGCTTCTCTCCCTGCTGGATGGAGGTGGGGTTTGGGAGGTGGAACAGACTCCAGATAGACACCCGGGGACTGCTGAGTGTAAATGAACGCGCCGTGTCTGCATCCATGTCCGCGCAAGTCAGTTCAAGTACCGCAGGACGGGAGGGGTGCACGGGTGTGTGTGCGTGGGTGTGTGTGTGTGTGTGTGTGTGTGTGTGTGTGGATGAGAGCGGCTTGAGCCCCCGCCTGTACTCAGAGGGCCCTGGCAGCAAGAGATAGCGGCTCTATCTTAATGGCTTCTACCGCCTGCCACTCAGCCTTCAGACGGGGTCCTCCGACTGCACGTGCCCCCCTCCCATCTCCCCCACGATAAATCCACTTCAGAGGGGCTAGCGCCTGTCGACGCCGGCCTCGCTGCTCTCCTCCTCTCCCATGAAAAGATGAGAGGGACAGGGAGAAGAAAAGATGGCAGACGTATTGATATACCAGCTCACCCTGAGAAGCATTCAGACCGCAGGCCTTCATGCTCCATTCCAGATTGTTGATCTTATCGCGTCTTTTATAAGACTCTCCTAAGGGTGTTACCCAAAATATGATTCGTGATACTGTGGGAAAAACAAAAGGTGTGTATCGTAACAGTCAGACAACACAACATTTCTTTGGAACTAATCGTTATCCGGCACGTTGGGAATGCTCTTTGGTTTTCTGCATTTAACCGTCTCGGCGTCATTAATGAATTGGATTAGATTAATACTGGTGCAACCAAAGCCCCGTGTTGGCCAAAGCTCTAACTGTCAGGTGACAGCTGTAGTGTTTCCTCACCGGACCATACTGCAAACCAATGGCCTACGTTCAATTAATCAACACATCTGGAAGGGATGAGTCTAAGTTAAGATGGCTTCATGGGGCCTTGTTGCTTGTCAAGAATGTCAAGAATAAACTCTCGGACAATAAACTTTGAGTCGACAAAAAGTCCGACAAATAATGGAAAGTTTGACATCGTCATGACAACTGAACAAACTTGCTGACGATGTCAACATCTGAAGATGGCAAGCACCAAATGGCTAAGGGAAATATTGCAGTGTGATGGACAAAACAAGGCCAGCTTACAATGTTGACCTGTGACGTAGACTGCAGCACCCATCCATCCCCTCAACGTCAACACCGACCGCTCCTTTATCCCGCTATTGCTGACCGTTTTCATCTCGCCGGGAACGGCTACGATCTGACATTCAAAAAATGTTCACAAAATTTAGGGTGGAATTCAGTTTCACAGCGATAGTCAACAAGCCCCAGCGCTCTCATTTTCTCTCCGATTTAAATGCAAACTATGTCATTTTGTAGATGTGATCACGCTCTCCCACAGAAAACCCTCTCAGGTCCATAACTACTGATTTGCCACATTGTGTCCGGCGTGTGTGTGTCTGCTCATTTGCATAATTTCTTGGGCAAATGTTTGTGATAATGTATGGGTTATGATGATATGTGTGACTAAATATATGTGTGTGTGTGTGTGTGTGTGTCTTCAGGCTCTGGGATGTTTACGGTCTCTCCGTGCCCCTGCACATGGTCGGCCCCTAATGCAATACAGCTGTTAGGGTCCCGACACAGGGGCCTCCCATCAACGGTTTCATTGTAATGGACTGTGTGTCTGTGTGTGTGTGTGTGTGTGTGTGTGTGTGAGTACATGCTTGCTTCTCCGGGTGTTTGTTCCTGTGTTTGTGAATGATTGTGCGTTTTATTGAACGTGTTTGTATGTACGTGTGTTTTTGTCGTTCCTTCTCTTTGTTCCCGTCTTTCTCTTTCTGTGAGTTTATTTCTTATTGTGTGTTTCTGTCTGTCTGTATGTGTGTGTGTGTGTGTGTGTGGGTGTCGCATATCCTGTTGATGTTGCTCGGATCACCTCTTTCTCTGCCTCCTAAAAAACACAGCTTGTGTTATGAACAAGTCAGGCCCCCTTTTGTCTCAGGTGAAATAGTCCCTCTCCATTTTCTCCCTCTCGTCCGTTCCTGTTCCTCGGAGACATGTTTTAACTGCAGATGATGGCTTCCACGTGAGAGGCTAGTTACTCCTGATCGGGCGCGTCGCCCCGCTACCTAACATGCGATCCATTGTCGAGTCGGGATGAATCGCCGCTCAGCTCGCGGCAAAGTGAAGTCTGAAAGGAGAGGCGCTATTAGCCGTGGCCCATTGTGCGAATGGTAATGACACAAACATCTTTTCAAAATGTGGCGAGCCAAAGCCTCGGCCCTCTTTTCTCTCAGCTGGCATTTTGAGGGTTGTGCCCAGGTCAGCGCCGCTTCGTCGTGTTGGCCGATTGCCGCGCAATCCGCTGCATAATGGGGAAATTAAGTTTCCATAATGCCCAAATGAGGTTATCATCGGCTGTGCAGCTGTTTACGGGGTCAAGGAGAGATACTGTTTCCAATCCAGGTCCTGATTTAGTCGGGGAATCTGACTAGATTTAGCCCTTCCACAGTATTTTCTCCGTTTGACCATGAATTTGACTAAACAGGGAACTAATGCCACTGGTTGTTGTTGGATATCGACAGGTTCATACTGTTATCTTAGCTGACACAAAGAGGAGTGAATGTATTTCTGGATTTCTTAATATTTCACTACCTCTCGCCTTTGAAACTAAACAGAATGAAATGATGACAGTGACCTGTTGAGGAGAATTGTGTGATTGGGCTGAAAGCTCCAGATTATTCACTAAATACATGTGCGGGATTTTTCTCCAAAGTTTCTGATTTTGTAAATATTTCTAAAACCTTCACCATGTATTCATGCTGTATGCGTGTGTGTGACTGTACAGTGGGTTCAGTGACGGGGGCTCGCTGTCTCTCCTCCTTGCCCTGCGTGTGCGTGGGTGCATGTGTGTGTGTGTGTATGTGTGTTCCTGTCACTGTCTGAGTGTGTGTGTTAAAGTATCACAGAAGTGACAGTCTGTCAGCCCTGCTTTTCTCTGCACTCTCCGGAACAATAGCTGGATTGGCCGTATGTGTGACACGTAGACCACACACCCCTAATAGTGACTGGCAGCACTATGGGCTGGAAGCAGCATGCACTCTCTAGGTCACACACACACACACACACAGACACACAGTACTGTACATACACCTGAGGACACAATGGGTGTGGGTGATTGGTGAGGGTTTCAGTGTGTGTGTGTGTGTGTGTTCACCCATGCATGTTAGCTTGTGCATATGTTCTGTTGGAAGTGTTTCAGCTGTCTTCTTGTCACAAAACTGCTCCAATGTCTCAGGATCGAGCATCTTGCCTCTCGCTGCATCAATACAAAGGCACAAAGAAACGATTTGTCAAACATGCATATTCCATCTTATTTTTCTACTATGGCCATGAAAATGAAAAGGAAAAGAGACCCGGATCGGCTGGACGATGCGCATCACACCCGAATACCTCGTCCTTGTTCTGCATTGACACCGAAGGGCATTGAAAAATCATATAAAAAATCATATAAACAGTCTATTCAAACTAATAGCTAGAATAAATGCGTTTGAAGACAGGAGTGGGGTCGTCGTGGCGCAGGGGTTAGAGGGGGTGTGCTGGTGTGCTGGGAAGCACAAGGTTGGTGGTTCGATTACAGGCTGCCCCATGTTCCATGCCGAAGTGTCCCTGAGCAAGACACCTAACCCCTAATTGCTCCCCAGGCATAAATGTGAAAAGCCATGGGTTTAAAGTGTAATGTAAGTCGCTTTGGATAAAAGCGTCTGCTAAATGACATGTAATGTAATGTAATGTAATGAGTGGGTAGGAGGTGAGGAAAAAGTTTCAAACAGAGAGAGAATGGATTCATCTGTGCAAGACAGCATCACTGCCTCATAACAGTCAGTTAGCCGATGCTGCAAAAAAAAACTCCCCGTCTCCGCGACCGTCAGCAAACGGTGACAACGGATCCGTCCGTCATTGGAGATGCGGGACGGCCACTGCGCTGCGTCACGGGGAGAGAAGCTTGTGGCCTCTCCTCACACCGATCCCGTGCCAAGGCTCGTTTTTTACGACCGCTGTTCCGTTTGCTTTACTCAGTCAGCCAGGCCGGTCATGTGAACAGCACGCCACGTGTCCGAGAGAGTGACAGTAAAAGAGGCGGGAAACAACACAACTTAACCAATTCAGCACGGGCGATTGCAGAGCATTGCAAGGACGTGGTGAAAAGTACTACTGTTATGGGCCGCGAGCTTGAGTGTGGCCTCCAGGAGAAGAGTGGTTCAGGAATCACTTGTTGTCCTCTTTTTTTTTTCATCCGCCAACGTCTACAGAAGTAAAGTGGAGTTGTATCTGTGTGCGTGTGTGTGTGTGTGTGTGTGTGTGTGTGTGTGTGTGTGAGGGAGAGATGGACTTGGGGAAGGGGGCAGCACTGCTGTGCTTTTGCACTCGCCAGTGATGAGCCCTGTGGTCAAATGGCCCCTCCCCTTTGCTTACACACACACACAGACACACACTGAGGAAGAGCCTTTTTGCTGCTGGCCCTTTAAGAGCTGAGCCTCGATCGCACAGCTTACAGCGAGGGAGGGAGAAGAGGAGGGACAGAGGCAGAGAGAGAGAGAGAGAGAGGGGGAGAGAGGGAGGGAGGGTGTAAGGCTGAAAGTGTGTGAGTAGAGAGACGGAGAGGAACACAGAGAGAGAGAGAGAGAGAGAGAGAGAGAGAGAGAGAGAGAGAGAGAGACAGAGAGAGAGAATCGGCAGTGTGTGTGAGAGGTTGAAGGATCACTTCTCTCCCGTCTTGTTTTGGGGACACTTACCTTGTTCATCTGAGCGTTGTGGGACTGTTTTATGTTGTTGTTGACAAGAGCGACGGACCTTTACTCCAGCATGCTCACTGAGCCTGAGCTACCTCAGGAGTGTAACAGGTACGTGCCGCGCGCTCTCTCTCACACACACACACACAAACACACACACACACATTCACGTAGAGATGTCCGAGACAGAGGACAGGACGTAGTAGGACACATTTAAGAAGGACAGGAGTAGAAAGTGGAGAGACATCAGTGTGGAGAGAAGACTCGGTATGTTTGTTTGTGTGTGTGTGTGTGTGTGTGTGAAGCATGCAAAGTGTCTCAGCGGGTCCGCTGAGTGCATGTGCGTGCGTGTGTGTGTGTGCGCGCGTGTGTGTGTGTGTGTGTGTGTGTGTGTGTGTGTGTGTGTGTGTGTGACAGGCAGAGACGGAGGTGAAGGAGAGTTGATGATCGACTCCTATTCGCCCTGCAAAACTGGGAGAAGCAGGCAATAAATAAACGCGCGCGCCCGCGTGTGTGTGTGTGTGTGTGTGTGTGTGTGTTTGTATGTTGGTCCCCCCCCCGTCCCACTCCCCCCAGAAGTGACACAATTGTCCCACTTCTCCTCCTCTATCCCACCTGAAGTTGTGTTTATTCAGTTCAATACCTCCATAGACAAACTGCCTAAAACGGTAGCGTGTGTGTTTGTGCGTGTGTGTTTGTGCGTGTGTGTGTGTGTGTGTGTGTGTGTGTGTGTGTGTGTGTGAGGAGAAAATGAGACACTCTTTCAGAGAGAGTTTCTGTCAAAGTCCCGATGTTGGATCCCCGTCTCATCTGCTCGTCTCACCACAACTTCATTTACTTCTGCTTCAACTTATGGGCTATTTATAAGTCTCCGCCTGCGTCCTCGAGCTCTCTTCAACAAGTCACAATTACTTCGAGGTGTTGTTCATTTTTTTTTTTAGACGTGACCAAAGCAACGAAAGCAAACAACTGCTCCATCCCCAATGGGAGACGTACACCCTTGCCCTCCCAGCTCAGCCCCGGCGTTTGAAATTGACTTCTTTCTTCCCTTTAATCCAAATTCAATACACGCAAAATCGCAGTAATCCTATTGTCAATCTGCCTGCTGCTGCTGCTGCTGGTGGTGTTGTTGTTGTTTTTATTTTTATTTTTCTCTTGCCTTATGCTAATGTTAATCTCGCTGTGAGTTTGTGCGGGGGCCCCCGAACCCGTTCCCTCTACCCAACGCTGTCAACGCGAGTGGCTCTTCGCCGCTGGAATAATGGCCGTTTGATGCTAATGCCGTGAGAGACAGATTATGTTCTAATACCCGGCGTTTTAATACCAGCGCACGCCTCGCTCTCCCTTCCCCTGCTTGACTTTTATTGCTTAAAAGGTGGCGTTCTGTCCCCCCCACACTCCCGATGAAACAATCTTTTGTTCTGAGATAAACTAAGGGGTCGGTGGGGTTGCAGTTTGGTCTGTTGGGAAGGGGGGGGGGTCAGGTTCAGGGGCCCCTTAAATTAAGAACACATTTAGATGTCGCAAACCCCCCCCCCCCCCCCCCCATCCGCTGTTTTTAATAAAACCGCTCAATCCTGCAAAGTGGTTAAAGAGCGGGAGAGAGAAAGATAACAACGGCTAGTAGGAATTAAAAATTTAAAGGATTACACCCAAAAGCAGAATGTATGGAGATAAATGCAGGGATTACAATGACTTAGGAGAAGAGCGCTTCAAAACTCTTGCTTTCCAGTAATGCACTCCATCACTGTGGCTCTGGTCCGTGAGCGTGTGTGTGTGTGTGTGTGTGTGCGTGTGTGTGCGCGTGCATTCATACTGGATCTATGCGTGTGAGCGAGAGAGGGGTATCTTTCTTTCTCTATGTGTGTGTGTGTGTTTCCTGTGTGTGTGGAGCAGTAGCCTCTGTGTGTGTGTGTGTGTGTGTGTGTGTGCGTGAGGAGCCAGTGTGTGTGTGCTCTCCAGCCTCGGTGGTCGCGATGCTCTCCGTTCCTGCCTTCCTGTAAGTGTCCGTGCTTCTTTTTCATCCCCGTCGCTCCTCACACTTTCTTCTGCACTAACGCTCGCTCCCACTTCCTCTTTTCCCCCTAAATCACATTGTTGTGAGAATTCACTGGAGGGGTCGGGGGGGGGTCGGGGAGGGGGGTCTGATCCAAAATAGCCAGCGAGGATGAGTTTGTCTGTTTGAGGTTGTGTCTGAAGAAAAAAAGAGAAAAAAATCACAAGTGTCAGTTTTATTATTATTGTCTTTATTTGATGCTGTATACAAGTTATCTACTCTACTCTATCTACATATTTATTTACTCTTGTTTTATTCAAGCTCACAAAAGTCTTGGTGGTGGGGTCTCCTTCTTGATCAGTCGCCTCAGAAGGCACTTCATGCTTCGCCGCGGCGGGAATTTCTCCGAGTCTCATTAGTGTTACGTTGGAATTTCACATTCCAATTACGTCTCTGGTGATTCGAGCCGCCTCGACGTTTCCAGTCGCGGCTGAAAACAGTGGAAGCGGACTGCCTTCCGCAAAACGTGGCCTCGTCAGAAAAAGCACACAGACGGCCGCGCACGGGGAGAACAAAAAACGGGGGGGTGGGGATATGAAGCCCAAGCCCCCCAAAACACAGCGAAGAGACCGGACAAGGAGGTGGAAGATGGAGAGATGCGGTCAGAGTGACACATTCCTCCCTGATGAGCAGGGGAAGGGGTAGTTACAGAGAAGTGCCGGAGACTGAGTGGGGAGGGGGTCTAGGGGGGAGGAAGAGGTCTCTGTCGATGTGGTGTTAAGGCCCTGGTAGACTTTCACACCCCTCCATTTGTCCCCTCGGTTTATTGGGGTGTTTTGCGTGTGTGTGTGTGGGGGTGTGTGCGACTGCCACTGGTTGTGTCAACACTTTGAGCGGTTGAAGCGGGACTCGCTCAGATACAATCTGCTCAGATTCCATTAAGGCAAACTGTTGTTTTATTGCTATTCAGAAATTTAGTCAACTGCTGCTTTTGTAATTTGAATTGATGGTATCAAATTCCACCGTTGTTACTTTAAATACAAAGTAATGATGGATTTAAGAATTTTGAGTTACCGATTTAGATGAAAATATGAAGTATTTTAATTTGTAATTATTGTAATTATTATTAATTATTATTATTTAAAATAATTACTTAAAACAGCATTCAGATTCCTCATTATGCACAAGTGATATTCATTATTATAATATTAAAACATTTGCAAACCTGCAGCACCGTTGCTTCTAAAACATGACTTTTTATATTTTTATATATTATTTTATATCTTATAAATATATAGCTGTATGGCCTGCTTATTTTTTTTTTAAAGGGAGTACTTTTTGTGCCATCCGATAAAAACTTGTTTCCAATTTAAGTGAGCAGTGCTGCTTCCATTGCGGGTGTCTCTCTACTTCATTTAAAAGGCCGAGATTAAAGTGGTGTGTGTGTGTGCGTTTGAGGACAGGGAGTGAGAGTGTGTGTGTGTGTGTGTGTGCGTGTGAAGGAGGGAGCGAGTAGAGTAATTGAGTGGAGTGTCCGTGCTTTGCAAACTAATACGCCATTCTGCCCCTCTCTTCCCCTGTGGCCCTGTCCCGGCCTCTCTTCCCCCCCACCACCTCCCCTCCCTCTCTCTCTCTCTCTCTTTCTCTCTCTCACCCCCACCACCTCCCCTCTCTCTCTCTCTCTCACCCCCACCACCTCAGACTAGAGACCATTGTCTGGACCATATTGTCTGTCCCCAGAGAGCCTTGATAACCGTGTCTCCATCCAGAGGGAGAGAGAGCGGGAGAGAGAGAGAGGTGGGGGGGGGCTAAGAGAAAGAAAGGGAAAGAAAGAACGATAGACAGAAAAATACCAGAGGAGAATGCTAGAGCCCCCCCACTTCCTCCCCTCTTTTTAGCACACTCCCACCCTCCCCCTTCAGCCCTCAAACTCTCTGCCACCGTGGTGATCAGCTGACCCTGTCTGATAGCCAATAGAAGAAAAGGAGGGGGGGGGGGTTGGCAGAATTTGTCCTTGTTGTTGCTGTTTATGGAGGGGGGAGGAGGGTGGGGGGAGCGGTGAGGGTGCTGGAGTCTTAGAAGTGACTGGGACAGTCTTTGGAAAGCAGACAGACAGGCAGAGGTGTCCCTCCAGGCTAATACGAGACTGGTGATGTGGTGGTGACATGAAGTTACGGGGTAAGGGTCAAAGGTCAGGTGGAGGTATTGCATCGTCAACAGAGCATGCCTTGTATGTGTGTGTGTGTGTGTGTGTGTGTGTGTGTGTGTGTGTGTGTGTGTTTATCTTCGATTCACACTTCACATTCCTCTTCTTCTTTATTCTCTTCATCAACCATCCATCAATTCAGGCATCTTATCTTGGACTAATCCTAATGGGCTGTGTTTGTCTCGATACGTTTTTTGTCCCACACACACACTCACGCGCACACACACACACACACCATTTACCATCAGTCCAATCTACCAAAGGAGACAGTGTTAGAGGCTTGGAGCTACCTCCCAGTGCGCCACAATGAAACCCTTGTCTTTCCAGGTAGTGAGGCAGGGAGAGAGAGGGGGAAATATATATCTATATATATATGAGAGGGGGGGTAAGACGGGGTCGGCAGAGGGGAAAAAGAGGAAAGACCATTTGTGCCGAGGTGGGAGCGTTTCTAAGTGGGGGACGAAGGAAGAAGTCCTGCCATGAGAGTGTGTGTGTTGCCATTTATGTCAGAGAATGCGTGTGTGTGTGTGTGTATGTCTGGTTTACAGGGGCAAGCCAAGTCACTGACAGTGAGACAAATGTTGTGACTCGGTTATGGATTGCTTAACAAATGCGGCACAAATAGTGGCCTGGCGCAACAATGGAAAAACACTGTCCCTCGCTCAATAAACATTATGCAGCGTCTCCCCCTCGCAAAACACCAGGGGAGCGGGGCCGCCGTCCACCGGATGCACTTTTCCTCCCTCCGTCTGTCTATCTTCAGCCACCCCCCCCACCCGCCCCCTCACTGCCCCTTCTGCCTCTCTCCTTCCTTTTTCTATGGCAACACTCAAGATTTTCCCACGATCTGTTTTCACTCCACCCTCCAAGTGATGACGACAAAAGCCACGTAAAGCTTACGACCTTCTCCTCCTCCGTCCGCCGTCAATCCCCACTCACCTAAACCTCTCTCGCATGGTCACCTACGCACACGTCGTCGAGGTGACTCGGTGTGAAGACATTTTTTTTAAAGGGGGTGGGGGGGAATAGGCAAAAAGCGACGGCGCGGAGCGACGCCTCGCTGGTGACTAAGAGAGAGGGGAGGGCGAGAGAGGTGGTCCTGGAGGCCGTATGAGGTGGCCCACGTCTTCAGAGCACCCCCATCCCGCCGTACGCACAACACATGACTGTCTCTCTAGCGCGTGTGTGTGTGTGTGATTCACAGCGGTGGCATTAGGTTGTGTGTTATTGCCTTTTGTGGTTAAGCTGCACAGGAAACAGGCTTTGGGCTGTCGGCCGCCCATTTAGGGCACCTCACAGAGGATGCTTTGTGTGCGTGAGGCTTGAGTGTGTGTCTGCACCTTTGTGTGTGTGTGTCAGGGTGTGTCCGTGTGTGAGCATATACAGGCGGGAGCTGTGTTCGACATTCCCTCGTTGTTTACACACCGTTACAGTGGAGAAAGTCATCGGGGAAAATGAAGCGCTCAGCGGCGCTTTGCTTCCCGGCCTAACGGGCAGAACATTTTTGCTTCACGGTGCAGTCACACTTTGTGTACGAACGTCTCCGGAAAGCCTTTTTGAATTGGCATGTCTCGGCCTTTGGGACTCTGGACATTTGTTTTGGCCTTTTTCCACACTGGATTTCACATCGAAATGTGTAAAAACAATTACTTTTACGCTTTTTAAAGTCCGCTCAATGAATTATGATGCTCGTCACACGAGGGGAAGAGGACATCATTGACTCCCTCTCCCAGGTCCTCACTCTTCCTCTGTATCCCTTCATCTCAGCCTGTCCTCTGCCCCCCCCCCCCTCTTCCCACTGTTCAAAAGGACAGCATATAAATAGATATTAGGCAATATCCTTAAGAGTCTGCACAGAGAAGAGGGGAGGGATGGAGCGACATTCTTACAAACAGCTGATTGTGTAAAGAGGGAACAGTGAGTAAGACAACACCGGGGAGGGAGGGAAAGAGAGAGAGGGGGGAGGGGGAGCAGGAGGACAGACGATGTTAAAATAAGTTCAAGTGGGACAGAGGGATGGAGACGGAAAGCGAAGGGGTTTTGAAAGCGCAGACAAGGAACAGCGAGAGGCGGAGAGAAAGAAAGCGATGCCAATAAAGCGAGTGATCGGGCGACACTGGGGAAACATTTGTTTAAATTCCCGCCCGAGGTGTCATACGGATGTAAATGTTGCGGTCGGCTCCTTGGAGGCAAAACGCCCCGGGTGCCTTATCTAAAAGGCACATTCCGCTCAACTATTTTCATTCCGTTCCCTCAGAGAGCAATTTCAAAGGTAGCTCGCATTTCCTCGCAAATAGGCCTGAGTGACAGGCAGCCACTTCATAGCAGTCACAAGGTGGCGGGTGGGAAAAAAATCCCACAAAACCCCCCCTGGAAAAAAACCAAAGCACCAGCAGCACAAAATGTCACTTTGACTCCTAAAGGCACTTTTTATTCATCCGTTTAAAATTTTTTTTTTTATTTCCGTCGGTTGAAATAACGAGAGGTAACTTAAAGCAAGACGGAGCAAGCGCGCACGTGCACACACGGGCATGCAGACACAGACGCGCGCGCACGTGCACTTTATTGTGGAATTCTCCAGAGGAGGCTCCCACGCTCCCTGAAAGCTGGTTCTGAGTAGAGGAGTTAACAAGAGCAGTTAGCACCATGATTATGTTAGCAGCCAGACACACAGAGCGTGTGTGTGTGTGTGTGTGTGTGTGACATGGCTGCTTTGTCTCTTCTCTCCCTCTTCAGTAAAGCTCAAACCAATCTTTGCCCCATTGTTTTGTTGTTTTGTTGTTGTTATTGCGTTATTCCCTCCCGTGCTGGCGAGCCCCCCCCCTCTCGTAAACTTTGCTTGGCGTGAGCTGGCGGGCTGCTGACGCGCCTACATGAAATGGAACGCGTCGATTACAGTAAGCCAAGGGCCAGGAGACGGTTAACCACCGGCCGCGGCGATTATTGGGCCCCGTTAATGGACGCGCGGCGCCGTCCGATTAGTGACTTAACGGCAGTGGACATATGTGATATGAGAGGGACTTAGCCGAGGAGCCGCTAATCATCAAAAAGCCAAGGGGAAGTGGCGCTCTAATCTCAGCTTAGCGCTCCCACCGTGGGCCCGGTTGTGTGTGTTTGTGTGTGTGTGTGTGTGTGTGTGGGGGAGACAGTTTCCTGTAATGTGACTTTGGTGGACAGAAGAGACAAACAAGCCATTATAATTGTGTTTCTTTGGATTTCACTTTTTTTGTTCATTTTGTTTATAAAAAAAACAAAAAACACACTGCTATGATTGTCACGCTGGTGTTATGTCATGTGACCCCCTCGCCCCCCCCCCCCCCCCCCCCCCCCTCTCTTCCCGCGCTGCTACCAGCGTGTGTTCGGAGCGAGGCGGCTGACGTTGTCGGACCCGGTGAAATTATGCTAATGATGTCTAATTACGAGTCTATTAGAATTATCTCCCCAGTGAAACGACAACTTGTTTTAATCCTCGCCGGGTTCCTCGCCGGGTTCCTCGCCGGGTTCCTCGCCGGGTTCCTCGCCGGGCCTCCGCCGCCGCCGCCTTTGAGTGAAGTAGCCGGCGTAGCCTGCGCACCCGCCGTGCCCAATCGTGCAGTAATTCCACTTCAAAGGCGAACGGGAGGGAAGAGAGGGATTTTATAGCCGGAGAGGAGCTGTGAACGGCCTCCCCATTCACGGGCACCCACCTTTGAGGAAGTAGTAGCAGAGGGTTTGGGGGAGGGAGGGGGGGATTGGGGGGAGGGAGACAGAAAAGAGGGAAAAGAAGTAAATTTAAAAAAAGCACAAAGCATGATTAAATGTTTGCCACGGTGTTGTTTCCTCTCGAGGTGAGCGGAGTTCTCGGTGTGTGTCGGTGTTGTTGTTCCGTGTTAACGTGCAGCCGCTGTGGCGCAGCTACTGGCTAAACGACGGCCGGTAAAATCTCTCCTCGCTCAACCGAAAAATACCTCAAGAGGACGGCCGAGCCAAAGTGCAAGACATCTGTGAGGTGACGGGCTCCAGAGCCGACCCCAGGTCTTTGTTGGGGTTACGACGGGCCGGAGGTGTGCACAGGAGGGGAGGTGTGTGTGTGTGTGTGTGTGTGCCCGTCTAAAACAAAAGGGCCCACTGTGAGAGAGTGAAAGGAGGTAAAGTAAACAGGCAGTGATGAAGACAGACCTGCAGTGTTAGGGCCTCTGTTCTATGTATGCGCATGTATGTGTGTGTGTGTGTGTGTGTTCAGTTTGTACAGCTGGCCTTGCTGCTCACACACACACACACACACACACACACACACACACACACACACACACACACACACACAGTTCTTTCTCCTCAGTCCTTCTATCAGCAGTATCATAAATGTTATCACGAGTGGATTACAATGTTCTCATGAATTGGATGTCATGATAGCGGGTTTGTCTCGTCAGTATTTAGTTGAAACAAACATCTTTACTGGTGTCTCTTTTTGCCCCCAGAGATAAAGAACATATGTGGCCCGTCCGTGGGGGTTGGTCTGTACACACTGTCCTGATTGGAACCCGAGAAGCATAATTGTGTGATGGTTAGAACGTAGTTTTTGCACAACTTGAGTCAGTACCTAGAGCTGTGCATTTGGCCAGTAAGTATCAGCAATATGCCCACGATAACACCAATTAGTGCATTGGTCTCAGTTATTAGATTATCTATAAATTCAATAAATGTTACAAAATCTCAAATCTCCCCAAAACAATTACTGCTTTATTTTCTACCTCGCACAATATCACTGGAGTGAACCATTATCTTATTCTGCCCCCCCTCCCTCTCGGCGACGTGATAAGTCTGCATGTCGCTCAGCGCGGCGGCCTCCTCAGCGCCTCTGCCGAGCGCCACTCAATACGGCTCCCCTTCCCACTGTCACAAGGTAAATAAGCAATGAATTAGCGGCGGGGCTGCTCCGAGGAACAATGCCAGATGTACAGTCCAGAGGAAATCCAATAGAGTCAAGAGTGTAATCAGTTTACCAGAGAGAGAGAGAGAGAGAGAGAGGAGGAGGGGGGGGGAGAACGGGCGAGAGCCGGGCAGGGGGAGGGAGAGCAAATGGGACACAGACGGGCCACGGACGGGAGAGGAAGAGTAGAGGAAGCAGACAAACCCCGCTTTTTTTTTTTTTTTTTTTGACGGACCTCAAGAGGTCGGAAGCCTGTTGCCTGTTCCTCAAACCCTCCGTGCCCCCCCCCCCCCCCCACTACCCCTACCCCACCTCCCAATTTCAGCAGTCCCTCCATCCACGGCCCCATCGCTCTGTGGGCCTGAGCTTTAGCAGCCTATTACCCAGGGTCACAGTCGCAGCGGCTTCAAGGCTGACAAGTGCATCTGAAAGCACTCAGGCAATGCTGAGAAGCACATTAAATTCTATTATAGCTGCGTAGTTGCTGCATCTCCATTCAGCTGAAGTACACGGAGGCAAATTTACCTCGTGTGAGACAGAGTTCACCTAATAGATGTGGCTTTATATCCTTTCCGCCTTTTCAGGGGAACAAAGCCGCGGTAACAAATGCAAACAGCGGGGCCCTTCGTGTTGCCAGCTATTTCCCTCCGGTTCCTCTATTCTGCCGAGGTTTTCATAAACACACATTATTGTCACCGCGCGTACCACTCTCACTCCTTCGGCTCTCGTGTGTTTTTTATTTTTGTATTTCTCCTCTTTCCCCACACTCTCTCTCTCTCTCTCTCTCTCTCTCTGTGAAAGCCCATTGTCGAGCCACGGTCATTTCCTGCACAAAGCCGGTGCAAGCGGGCTGCATTGGCGGTAATGGTCCCGACCTTTTGAAAAACGTGAACGTTGAATGCCCCCCCCCCCCCTCCCCCACACCCCGACCCCTCCTACGGTAAACATACTGTAAGACCTGAGAGTGTGTTTGAGGGTCTGCCAAGATGTTGTGTGGGACTCGTAGTGCGACTGAGGGAGGGCTAATCCAGAGGAAAGGGAGCAGGGAGAGTCGGTGTAGGTTGATGAGCTGAATGGAATTTGGCGAACACCTGCCGGGAGGACTTAAAGATGTCTCCGTGCACAGGTTCTTGTACAGTAAGCACGCAGCCGAGCGGCTAAAGAATTGGATCAGACCGTCCAGGAGTTCACAGGAACACACACACACACACACTTCCCGTCGCCACCATCCCATAACCTATTATATCATCTTTTGAATATCGCTCTTGTTTTTCCTCTCTCTCTCTCTCTCTTCTCTGTCTCCCTTCTTTTTTTTTTTTCTATCCAGGATGTCTTCCAAGCGACCAGCCTCTCCATATGGGGGGACAGATGGAGAGGTAACCATGGCAACCAGCAGACAGCGAATGGATGATGGGGATAGCGAAGGACTCATCCACCTCCCCCTGGTCTCCTACTGCGGCAAGGTGTCCCCTCGCTCGCCCACCAACCGCAACTTGGACAGCCCCCCCAACATGGTGAGGACAGCCACCGTCTTTTTTTTCTTTTTTTGTTGTGCACCCGATTGTCGTTCTTGTGTTTGTGAGTGCCCCCCCTTTGCCCCCCACGGGTGCCGGCAGCCGGAGAGACATCCGGTACGAGCCCCACGAGTCAAGGCATCCGTCATGTTAAACTTGACTAAACTAAACTATCCTCGTTGAGAATTTAACTTTTGTTTCACAAGAAATATTTCATATGTCCTTGGAGAGTCGATAAGTCTGCTTTAGGAAGCAAAAAATGTAATTAACCTTCCTTCCTTTAACTGAAATGGGATTATAATCTAGTTCATGTAAATATAATTATTACATTCAAGCGATGGGTAATTATTTAGCATATTGAAAACTGTGTGCCGACTGGGTATGTTGTTTACTCCTCTAATGGTAACCGAGAGTCACCTTTTAAACTCCAAACACAAAGCCAACAATGTGGACACCAAATGTATGTTGGTGACTCAGGCATGAAAAGAGTGAGTTTTCTAAAGAGTAATTGACTGTCTCCGTGTGAAAAGCACTTTGGCGCTGTTTTTTTTTCTAAAATGGATAGTTCAAGGCTCCCGCTTAGGTGCGCACGCGTTTTGCTCCGGCGAGCGCGAGACACCTGCTCTTCGCCTTGAGCCCATTTCATGCCCGTTTGTGTGACTGTAAAAATCCGAGCCGTTCCAGTGAGTCATTCTCTCCGGGATGAAGTGGGACATTGTGCGGCGGCAGTGTGTGCGTCTCTGTAGGTCTGCGTGCATTTTGTCCCGTGCGCCTTATTTGTGCCTCACATGTGTGATTCATGTTAAATATTAGCGGAGGACCTCGCTGTGCATCGGCTCCTCGCAGACTCCCGCTGGCTTCCTTTCATTTCTGTGTGTGTGTGTGTGTGTGTGTGTGTGTGTGTGTGCATTGTGAAGATGACTCCTGCATGGGACTCGTTCAGCGTTTACAACGCATGTTTCAGTACATGAGTGCGATTACGTGACCCTCTTGTGCGTTTTTTAGGCCCTTTTTAAAATCATCCGTAAAACATTGACTTTCCACTGCGAGAAACGCTTTATTAACACGTTAGGGAAATGAATGAGTCTTTATAGTGTCCCTTGTCTTCTCCTGGGGCCTCACCTTGATACACACTAGTCACAGCCACACTCTGATAACCGCCGGCAACCTTTCCCCCCCACCCCCCACACGCTGACAATAAATGCCCTGCGTGCTGTAAAACAATGAAACGGTGCTTAGCAGCAGTAATGGAGAGCTAATTCATTTAATTAGCCCACTGATTAGCCGGCAGGCCCCTCCCACCCTGGACTCTGCATGTGTGGCAGGTGCCGGCTGTAAACCAAAGTCCTGGGACCGGGAAACACACGCACACACACTCTCTCTGGGTTATCTTCTGCTGTTGGGGACAGGGATTGATAGATTTATCTTTTCCCATATTCAAACAAATATAAAAACACGTCAACTTTGGACGCAGTTGGTTTAATCGGCGTCCCCTCCTGAAAACTTCTTAAATTTCCCTTCACGACTGCTGTCTAGTCAATGACAGCAGAAGGGGGGCCAGCGTTGATGTGTGTGTTTGTGTCACTTGTGTTGTCAAAAAGGGGGGTTGGGGGGGGCTCTCATACGTGGCATAATAGCTGATATTGCTTATAAAGTGGGAAGCCAGTGTGTGTGTGTGTGCGTGTATGTGTGTGTGTGTCTAGCAGGCGGGATGGGGGCTTATCCGACTGCCTGCTTGGCATGTTGTAAGATGTGTGTTAAGTTTTCTTTTAGGGTGGTGGCGGCGGTGGTGGTGGGTGGGGTTTACAGCTTCAATCCCTTTGCAGCTGACTGTCAGTGAGAGAGATTTAAAGCGGGGGGGGTCTGTCCCTCTCAAGGCAATTGTCGTTATGTGATAGGGGACGGGGGGGTGGGGGGGTTAAAAGGCTTTGGAAGTGAGGCAGCGGGGGAGAGCGAGCGGAGGGAAGGGGGCGGCGTGCCGAGCCTACGGCTTCATCCCGTCACAGTTAATGAACGGTGACCTCTACATCCCGCCCGCCGAGCTTTGCCCCCCCACTTTACCTGAAACACACAAAACAAACTGAAACTGCACTCGCACACATTTAAAAAGGAGCCACGTTATTTACTTCTTTCACATTTTTCTTTAGTGCGAACCGAGGCACTCAGGATGAAACGGGTGTTTTTCACAATGGACGCGGTGGAGCTAAAAGGGCGTTCTATTGGGTGTGAGGTGTCCGCGCCTCGCCGGCGGACCCTGATTGGCTGAGAGTGGCTCAGATCGGAAGGCTTTTAGTGGCAGTTTGGTGCTACGATGCAATCAAAGGACGTTTTACTTTACCCCAAACTGAAGTAAGCACATATGAAAACGGCTGAATTATTACAACGCTGTTCCTTTTACATTTGTGCAGGTGCAGAACTTTTCCTTCTCGCTTGCTTTTCTTTTCGGATCAGTCAGAGGCAGATGTTTTATGGCCAAACGCTAATTATCTCACCAACGAACGGGATGCACGCCACTGCGGCAGCAAACCATAAAGATATTTCATCAGGCATTATTCCTTTTTAATTTTTCCCTCCTGCCCTCTTTTTTTGTGCAATTTCTATGTGTGATTAAGTGTGTGCGCGCATGTGAATTTGACAGATTTAACACAGTCATTGAGCAGTCTTGAGACACAGTGGTCACACTTAATTTCTCATGCCAGTGATGCACTAATGAATCAACACACGCTCGCCTGTCAACAGCGAGGGGTCGCGGTAAGATATTCTGCCGCTCATTCTGGTCCGACTGCAATTTCGAGCCCAGAAAAATACAGCTGCATGTTTCTAGATTCGGAAAAGGCCAAGTGCTCGATTCTCGGACAATGCGCTTTGAAATATAGAATGAGAATGTTGTGTGTGTGATAAACTAAAATTATTGCGCGTGTGGTAATTCGAGGGCCTTCCATCGAAGTAGCTCAACTGTATTGTCGTAACAGGAGGATAAAAAGTAACACTTGTGCCGGCCCGAGGGACCTCAAAGTCAGAACCGACAGTGTCTGTGTTTAGCCGTGGCGTGTAAGGGGATTTGCTGCATGCATACGTGTGTGTGTGTGTGTTTGGCGGTGTAATCGGAGGTGTGTTAAGTGTATGTTGTGACGATTGGCAGCTCTGGCAGGAGAGCTAAGTCTTTACCCCCCTGCAGGAGTGATCAGTGACATGCGTGTGTGTGTGCGTGTGTGTGTGTGTGTGTGTGTGTGTGTGTGTGTGAGGATTTTAATCGAGCAGCTGTTTCCAGTTCTTCCCACTGCCACATTGTCCATGCCTTGATCCGAAACGACGCGCCAAGCTCCCAATATCGCTTTCTCTTTTCGTCACACATACACCTTGCTCAGCCTGAGACATGTCAGGCCATGGTGGGGAGAGACGAGGGGAGGGGGAGGAAAGGGAGGGAGTGTTTCTTCCATCGGGCCACAGAGAAGGAGGAAGGGAAGAAGAAGAAGAAGAGAAACATGAACGGTGGCATCTGTGCTGGCTGTAGAAAAAAAAAAAAAGCTTTTTGGATGTTTATTTTCCCCCCCTCTTTTTCTGGCACGAGTTACGTGTTTTTTAAACCAACCTCCCCTCACAGATGAGCTTAAGAAGACAAAAGTTGTTTAATTCGGTTCCATTGCAGAGGCAGTAAAAGGATAAAGAGTGAGGCGCAATTTTTACTTTGTTCCAGTCGTTTTGGAAGAGAATTGACATCTGCAAACTAAAGGCAGAACCGCCCACACTGCCAGCCTGCCACATCCAGTGCATATAAATACATATATGCACATTTAACACACACACCTACAGGCTATGTGCACTCGCGGTGTCACATGTACATGTACGCACAGAAAATGGCTGCAAAAACCTGAGAGGAGGGCATGAGCTTTTTACAGTAGCCAGAATTTGCGTTTGTACTCATGAATAAATGCATGTTGGTGAGAAAAAAAGTTTCTCAGCAGCTCGCGGCCGCGGAGGTCGGGTGTGTGTGTGTGTGTGTGTGTGTGTGTCTCTCCGTCGGACTTCACCGAATCAAACGTGGTGGGAATGTCGACGGGGCACGTGGATTAAATACTGGGAGGTTGATGGGAGGGGGGGGGGACATAAGCCGTTTAGGTTGCCTCCGGGAGCAGGTCGTCTGTCTGACTTCACGCGGGAATAATGTCACGGGCCCTAATTCAGCCCATGTTTTGAAGAAGCCCCGGCTCCCCGCTAATTCCCCTCGATATGGAAATGACCTTCATTGTCGAGCGCGAGATGACGCGCGAGATGACATCAGATTTGGCGACAGCGCGGAGAAATCCGAGAACCCCACCGCCCCACACACCCCCAACCTTGCGCATTTTCGTACTCTGTTTTGTTTTGTTTTGCGCGCGACATCTTTCTTGAAAGAAAGAGTGCGGCTTTTTTTTTTTTTTTTTTTTTTTTTTAAGTAGGCGCTGGATTAGATAAATGGGATGTGACAGGTGTGACTGCTGGCTTCAAGATGCCCCCCCCCCCTCTCTCTCTCTCTGCATGTATCTCCCTGTCAACCTGCTCTCTCTCATTTCCTCTAATAACATCACCTCTCTCTCTCCTTCCCCTTTCTCCTTTTCTTTGACTTCTACCCACTTGCGCTCCTCTGTCTCCCTCCATCTTTGCGCGGCGTGCCAGCGCTGATGCAACCCGTGATCACAAAAGCCGCTTGCTCGCACTCTCAATTTCCCTAATCTGAAGAGCAGGGAGGGAGCGAGAAAAGGGAACGCCGCGAGGGAGCAAGGGAGGGAGACGGGTGCCGGTCGAGCCGTCAGCTCGGTCAGACGGGGAGCCGAGAGAAGAGCAAAGTCTTTCATCACAAGATCACCCTCTCCCCTCACTCTCCTCACCCCTCCTCACACCCTCTCCCCTTCGCGGCGGCCCTCGGGCCGGACTGAGGGTTCGAGGCCTCGTCTCCGCCATCGTACACACGCGACTGCCCTCCCGGCACCCCCCCCCCTCACCCCGCTGTAGAGGATTAGTGAATAATTGAGCGCTGCTGACTTATCCAGCACGTGGACGAGTCGGTGAAGTGTGACAGAGGTCCGCTGCTCCTCACACTGACCTAAGCGCTGTCCACGTTGTTGAAAGCCTCGGCTTCATTCCGCGAATGACACGCTGGCTTAAGACGTTTCGTTTTCCCCCCGCTTTACAAGCGGTAAAGGATGCGATCCGGGGGTCACCTGGGTACCAGATGACCTCATTGTGGACTGTGATCCCAGAGTTCCACTTCCACCAGCAGCCCGGCGAGTTAATGATTAGAAAGCCATAAGACGCCATAATGTCACTAATAGAACGGAATGCACCACCGTGTCGCGTCTCTAAGCACACGCACGTCAACGCTCAGACAGTCAGTGTGTGTGTGTGTGTGTGTGTGTGTGTGGGGCACCGTCTTAGTCGACGTGCTCTATATTGCGGTGACATTAGCCAAAGATTAACCCCGTGGACCATTGACCCTCGTGTCTACAGAGTGCTTAGCTGACAGTAGTTAGAGAACACAACACGGGCGTTAACACACCTTGGCGCTGGGACGGGAGGACGCGGCACGCGGCGGCCTCCTCTTCCTCCGGTTAGCCGAGGCTCGGCCGGCATTGAGTCACGCAGGGCTTTCCCCCGCAAATGCATGTTTTACCAGGTCAAAGGGGATGGCGCTGACATGTGACGACATGTCCTTTTGACACGGTTCACTCATGCAACATTGTCACGGTAATCTTTTTGAAATGCAATTGAAAAATCAATTGCATTTAGCGAAAACAAATTGTCGCCAAAGAGCAGAGGATTCAAAATGAGGAAATTCTAATCTCAATTTTTTTTATTCTTCTCATTTCCGGAGGTCATTAAACTGCACATATCAGAGCCCCTTCAAACCCGGATAATTATTCTCACCACAGCTTGGCAAAATGCACGGCTTCACTCTGAGCCGTATATATTATGTTCTGTATCCCTCAATCTGACTCCTCTTTTTGTTACTCCCTTTCATGAGTTTATGGAAATGATTTGACACCTCTCCAAAGCTTTGTTAACAAAAAAAAGGATTCCATTTATTATTTTTGTGTGTGATTGTCCTGTTTGATGGAGTTGCTTCCTCAGCATTAATCGCCGCAAATCGCAGGACGAGCTGAAGCTTTGGGTATCGGGGACAGTAGAGTTGGACGTCCCTCAAAGACGTGGCGATGAAGCCTTCGCAAAAAAGAGTCAGCGTGACTTTCCGAGTCTTTCATGTAGTTGCTCTGTCAAGTACCTCCAAGTCAGTCAAATGCAGATTGCCGGGGGATGTGAGAGACGGGGAAGAAGAAGAAGAAGATGAAGATGTGTGCCCTAACTTGAGATAACTGGCCGGGGATGACAGTTAAGCTGTGAGGAAGATGGAGATAATGAAGGGTGTATGCCAGCTCCTCCTCCTCCGTTTTTTCCCCCCCACTTTGTTTATTCCCAGCTAAAAGTTTTACTCAATTCTTTCTATCTAATCGTTCATATCTTCCTTGCAGGAGCATGACCCCACCAAGAGGAGCTCCCTGAGCCCTTACCCCCAGCACAATGCTACCTCACCGGGCAAAGAGGACGGCGGAGGGCGGCCCTGCAGCGACGGCGGCTCCGTCGCCCTGGGGACACCAGAGAGGCGCAAGGGCAGCCTGGCCGACGTGGTGGACACGCTGAAGCAGCGCAAGATGGAGGAGCTGATCAAGAACGAGCCGGAAGGTCAGTGTCGCGAGCGCCCGCCCGCCTGCCTCCCTGTCGTCCTTTTCTTCCTGCTTCCCGTCTCAGGTGGGAGGCGACACGGACCCGACGGCGCCAGCTGTTCGGGGGGCCCTATTGTCCGCCGCTCGCTTTGCATATCTGCCACAACCGGACGGATAAGACGTGTGCATGCGTGCGCAAGTGTGTAGTATTGTTTTGCAACATTGTGCACGAAGAAGCCGTCAATGTTTCCCGGATGCTAAATGAGGGTTAAACGTGTCTCAACACCTTTCCCCGCTGGCTCTGAACCCCTCTCAGGATTACTCTCTCTCTCTCTCTCTGCCCTCAGATGAACATTTCACACGCTGTTGCAGACACCAAAGCAGATTTTCGCCCAGGGCCACATAGCTTAGCTCGATTAGCCCCCACATTTTATTCTCAAATTCAGCCCTGGGCTAACAGTTGGAGTCAAGAGATAAAATTAGCCCATGGTCGGCTCTAATTTCTCATTGGGCACACAAACGGGGGCTGCAGTCAGTATGAGAGGTATGCGAAAGTGTTAACGTGATAAGGAGTTTACCAACAGGTGTCCAACTGACGGGGCGATATTAATAACGCCGTGCTATTTTGCTGGAGATGTCCTCAGCAAAAATTAGTATTGTTTGATTAACAGCAAAAATAAAGACACAATCATGAGTGAGAAAGTGAGGCCTTCATTTTGACAAGGGGCCTTAAATGTTTTGAGCACTACGGGTTGATTGCTAATAAAATGATTTTTGACAGCTAACATCTTGAGATGACTAAATATTACATAATAATTCTACCAGGAATTTTCACTTATTACAGGCAAGTATTTCTTTTTTTTCCACTTACTCCTTGAAGTGGCCTTTGCTTGACAGCGGTTCGAAAACCGGATTCGCTATGCTCAAGGGCACTGAAACAAAGCACATCTGAATTCTTTCTTCTTCTTTTCTCTACATTTGGCCCCATACATGTGTGACATGACATGTGACAGAACGGAGCGTCACTACAGCGTGTGTCCGTACCGTTGTGTGCTGCGACAGGCTTTTCATCCCAACCTTTGATGCCTTCTAACCGTATCCGAGCTTTCCTGTACGGTTTTTAAGGCAATTTGAAGACCGCTGGTTGGCTCGCACCCTTCTGCTCGTTTTCACTCCATGAATCCCCCCCCGCTCTCCACGACCCCTGTTTATCAAGCCGGGCTGTAGTTGAGGTGTGTTTTAGGGTCCGCGAGGAAACTCATCAACTGCCCGGAAAGGGGGGAAAAAGGGCGAGAGAGGAGACGGAGAGAGCGAGAGAGAGAGAGAGAGAGAGAGAGAGAGTGCACGGTGTCTTCTCAGACCCCATTAGCCGACTGATCCAGCGGTGTGTCTTCCGAACCAACCCGGAGCATTATCTGCCCCACGTTTAAATGAACAAAAGCAACGCCAGCGCCTCCAGACCCAGCGCACACACACTTAAACACACACACACACACACACAGAGAAAAAGCCAGGCCAAGCAAGAGAGAAAGGATGAAAGAATAGAGCGTAAAGGAAGAAAAGGGACACTGAGAAAGGATGAAGAGAGGCTAAAGGAAATGGAGAGGGAGGCTGGGAGGGAGGTGTGGGGGGGGAGAAACGGCGAGGGGCGGTATTGAACGCCAGATAGAAATCCCTTTTCTGGGCCCGGCTGGCTATTGTTTGGCTGTGCGGCTCACAAAGGCCATTAGCAGCAAACAGCAGGTTGGGATGAAAATTTAATGAAGGCTTTAATCATTATGAAAGGCCTGGAATATTACTGCTCTCTCTCGTTCTCTCTGTGTCTCTCTCTCTTTCGCATACACACACGCTGCTTCCAATCAATGACACACACACACACACACATTTAGAGTGTAGGAGCATTAACACCAGGAGGGATGTGAACGAGGGTCCAAAGACACAAAATGGGTCAGAAAACGCTAAACATCTCAAAACAGAACGAGAAGCTTGACTTTTCGAAGGGACGCCGTGAGCTAGACATCGCGCACACGCACACACACACACACACACACACACAACGAGACACACACAAGTGCGTCTTAAGTTTGAAAGAGATGGTTCTGTGGCTAGTGATGCTCTACTTAGGTTAGATGAATGAATAGGGGGAGATACTAGGTCAGTGTGTTCGTGTGTGTGTGTGTGTGTGTCTGCTGTTAAAGCCTTTGGGGCCATGTGTATTTGCATTCGTTTTTTGACAATGCACGTGTGTTTGTATGTGTTATGGGACGCATTATTATCTGCATGCACGCAAGCTGTTGGTAGCTGCGTCGAGGTGTGTGTGTGTGTGTGTGTTGGCCTCTTATAAATGACGAGCCGCGTTGTCCCCTATGGCCTGGCCCAACCATGCTCCACCGCTCTCCTGCTCTCTCCATTCATCTCCTGTCTTACTCCACCGGCCACCTGCTACCCTGGAGATACACACACACACTCTCTCTCTCTCACACACAGCCAAACCTCGGTCTTCAATAAATTCCCCAAGAGCGACAGGGAGGAACCGAAGTAACCAAAGATAAGAATGCCATGACACCGGCTCCCATGTGTGTGTGCGTGTTTGTGTGGACGAGCGACTCGGGCTGTGTGTATGTGTGTGTCATTACGGGGAAGAGTGCAGAGAATCGCGTGAGGTCGAGAAGGCGAGCTAAACCAAAAAAGAGAACAACACACACACACACACACACTCAAACACCCACCTGGACAGCTCCCCCGGACTCGCTATTTAACCCCTCGTGACCCCTGTGCCACGGAGCAAGGCCTAGTGATCATCTCTCAGCCCAGCAGGGAGAAAAGACACCCATCTTATGGATGGACGAACAGACAGGCCGTATGTGATTGTAAACTGCAAAATGAAAGAGAGGGAAATTAAAAGGAGAAGAATCACTAAATGGGGCACAGATGTTCCTCTCGGCCCCTGGAGTGGTGCCTTCACTGCCCTGGACATTCAACACACACTCAGCCTCATTCCTCTTCTCTGCTCCCCTCTCCGCTTTGACTGCAAGTGGCTCTCAGTGAGTGCCAGCTGATGTCCTTCTCTGGACCCGTCTGTTGACCCTCTGCTACCCGGCTCCAGCTACCCGTCACCGGGGCTCCGGGGCCTCAGGGCCTGGGGGACTTTTAGAATTGGAATGGTATTTGTCAATAAAATGAAAATAACTAAAAGCTTCTGAATTAGATATTAGTTTAGCTTTTTTTATCAAAGCATCACATAGACTATATGAGTTTTCTGGACCTTTTGATATCAACACATCAGTAGCAATGTAAAACGTCTTCATGCCATCACAGTTATCTAAATCGAGATTGAAATAAAAGTCTCATTTTAACAATAACATCCGACCTGGAAAACCAGTTGCCCACTTTCTTGTAAAACTGACATCCAGTCGGATGAAAGATAATGCTACCGTGGCCTCGGCTCCGCGCGGCCTTGACCCGTACACACGCGTGGGGGAAACTAAAGGCTCGCTCGCGCACACACACACACACACACGCATGCAGCCTTACAGGCGCACACGTTGTGCAGGTTTATAGCTGCCCCTGCGACCTTGAGGTCAAGCAGAATGGTGTTTTTATGGCTGAGCGTACTCGCTGCTCCAAGGCACCGGTTTCCATACTGATAATGCCAAGTCAATGACAGATGTCACGCAACACACACACACACACACACGCACGGCCACACGCACAGGCACATGCTCACACATGCACTAGCAGCACTTCATCTATTTTCGAGGCAGGGAGGGAACCCAGGGCTTGCTTTTAGAGAGCACTGAGGCATTTTATAGGACAGCACTTAGGCGAGGCCATTGTACCACACAAGCACACGGTCGCTGGAGCGCCCTCACGCCTCCGTACACTCCAATGGGCGACAATGGGAAGGGCGTGCACGTTCTCCCAAGGAGAGAGGGAGAGAGAGGCAGAGAAAGAAAGGAAGAGGGATGAAAAAGAGCCAGAGTATAGTGAAGGGATCGGGGAAGTCTCTGGTTCATCCGTCCATCAGCACACATGCCCCCCCCCCCACCCTTCTTCACTCTACCTAATCCCTCCACGGCTCTCGTATTCAGGAGGGGGGGCGGGGGTTGGCCAAGCACATGCACGCACACTAAAAACATCAACGCAGTCATCATGCAGACGTGTGACTTTTAAGGGGACAGGGGAATTCTCCAGAGTGCCACACACACGCACACGCACACGCACAGACCTGCACACATGCAGCAGGTTCACAGCCCTAGCGTGGGAGCGGGCCGACGTCTTTATGCGCTCTCCACCCTTTGTCGGTAATTAGTTAGTTGTATAAATTAACATGAAGTGCAGCGGGACTCTCACGGCCATTGTTCCTCGCAATCATTCTTCTTGCGCTGGGAAAAGGAAGGCGATTTACTCCCCCGCCCCCCCCCCGTCCACCCGAAAAAAAAGAAAAAAACAATTCACTACAAGCGAAATGGAGAAAGTCGAGCCAGAGAGAGACACATGTAGCCGTCCCGGCGGTCAGCGTCGGCCAAAGAGAGATTGACGTGATGCACATCATTTTTTTTTTCTCCCGTCGCAGCTTCTGTCCTGCTGCTCCGCAGAGAGAAAGATGGCTCCCTGTTGCGCTGCTGCCACTCGCTGAGACTTCACTCGTCTTTTTTAAAATTATTTTTATTTATCTTTATCTTCCCACTTATCCGAGTGTCAGTTAACTTACTAGTAGATGGGGGGGGGGGGGGGGGGGGGGACTCACGATTACAACGAATCAATTGTTTTTTTTTCTTCTTCTCTCTGCGGCATGAGAAACAGGCAGCGTCATGGGGCGAACCTGAGGCCTATTGTGGGGCCGGCCATTGTTGGGCCGATGAAAGGCGCATTCAAGTCACTTTTCTTATTGAATTGTTTTGCGTCTGCTTTTCAACGTGGTATTCTCTCTCCAGCTCCGCGCCAGACAATCAGTGGGGATGAAACTCCTTTCTGCCATTCTTCCTGGTCCAGATGAGCGATATTAAGCGGATGAATAGTGTGCGTGCGCGTTCGTGAGTGTGTATGTGTGTGTCGTGGGGGGGGGGGGGGGGCATGCCCCGCCTTTTGTCCAATACATGAGCATAAAAGGGGCTTAGAGAGAGGAGAGAGGGTCCTGTGGTTTTCCCGATGGTGTGTGTGTGGGTTATTGGCCTCCCGGCGTGGCATTAAGTTCGGGACAAAGGCCTGAGGTTCATGAATCAGCCCGGTTGCTTCCATAGCTCCGCTATTGTGACCTGGCCACAATATGACCGCCCTACAGTACGCCGCCGTGTGTGTGTGTGTGTGTGTGTGTGTGTGTGTGTGTGTGTGTGTGTGACGAGGCAGATATTCCTCCGCCACAGGAACGGACCTCTGCGCGTCCTGTCCGTCGTGCGATCGTATGAATATGTTCGGAGGGCTGCGTCCCACCATGGAGGCCTCTTGTCACCAACTCCCAAATGTTAGACAGGCCCCAGTGTCCTGCACCCACCCCTCCCTCCCCCATTGACTTCCATTCAGCGCCACGTCCCATGACCAAATCAGTGGAATCCGTGATTTATCTATTCAGCTCTCTCATAAACTCTCTTGGTTTCTGGACGGCCCCGTCCTGTTCTTGTTGTTTCTTCTGCTGCGTCTGTGATTTTCTTTTCTCTGTCTTTTCTCCCCATTCCCATGGAGAGGAGGAGGAATGTTTTTATGCTGCAAAACGGCTGCAAGATGAATGGGTTTTGTGCAAAGTGCGCCGTCGCGTTGTCCCCTCGCCACTTTTATCGGAAAGGATATTAAATGCAGCCCAAACTTTTCCTTTGAGGCGCTGAACAGTCTGAGAATCGTTGCGGGGAGGAATTTGCTTCTTGGAGGTCGACCAGTTTCTAAACGGCCAGGCGCCCTCAATCATTTTTAGTCCATAAGAGGACTCACTAAGTCAGCGGGTAACTTCAACAATCTCCCATTAGGGAGTTTACTGACATACCAGCAGTTACTTTTTGAGTAGGTGGATGCCGCACTTTTTTTTGGAATGAAATGCTTTTTTTTTTTCTTCTGTTGACATTGTGCCACAGCAAAATATAACAAGCTATCACTTTGCTGCGAGCTTTCCAGACATTTCTGTTAACATGCAAATGTCATAGTGTGTACGCGCATGGAGGCGTCTCTAAGTTTACATAAAGAGCAAACTAGTTGGAAGTTTTGCCTTTATGTTATTTTTAATAACATCCATGTCTTTTTAAGCAATTGTACCGCGGGCTCAATTACAATTGGTAACGCTTTATTTTTTGAGTTGGTAATTTTCCCGACAGTTTCCTGGAGAAAATGCTGTAATTCGTGGGAAATAAAGACAACGTTCTGAGAGTGAGTTAGTTGGGTTGAATTTTGAAACGTTTCAGCTCAAGTTGATCTTTATTCATCATTCATTGATTGTTGAACCAGTTCCTATTTGTTGGACTTGCCGGCCTGTAGACACATTCTGTGCACCCATTCTCCTAGCTGGAAGGGTTCCAATTGGACACTATTTCTTTGTTACCTGTGTGTTAAGATATACAAATAGATCAGCGTATTTATCAGATTAAGATGTTTTAGTGATCGTACCGTGTAAGGAAGTAGAGCTTAGTACAACGTAAGCAAATCAAGCAGGCTAAACAGACTGAAGTGATACTGATGTGTGTTCATACTCGAGCACATTTCTGGGCCCATCCAGACAGAAGAGGCATTGTGTTGCACATGTGCCTCCTCGGTGCTTTGCGCTTAGCGGCAATCCGGCGCAATCGCCACCTACGCCGCTTCCGCTCCCCGTGCTATCCGACAGAGATGGAGGTGGTGCGGCTTTAGTGCTTCACCAGGTAGGGGAAGCGACAAGTTTGGCGAGCCCATAAGTCGTAACCTCCCGCCTCCCGCAGCCACTCTGGCCGTCCATTCAGCGGGCCAGCCCCCCTCGCGCCAGTCACTGTGCCGGCCTTTGAAAGCCTCGGGGTCCCTGTTGATTAACCCCTGGCTTGCTGGTCAGAGGGCGGATGAAGTGGTTGGTGTCTGTATGAAAGCCACGGCGGGTCGTGAACCCCGTCGCCTCCACCCGTGCGGCCCCTTCTTATTTGAGCCAGATGTTGGGATACAAGAATCCACTCGTGACAGTCCTCTGATGCTCGTCTGGATATGGATGGATCTCTGTGCCTGTCTCCCCCCCGCGCCCCCCCCCCCCCCCCCGACACTCTCCTCTCTGTCCCTATGGGACACCTCTATCCATCCATTTGCCTCTTCCTTCCCTGCCCCCCCTCCCTCCTCATTTGGCCCACTGCCCCTTTCCTCTTCGCTCAGGGGAAAGACTGCTGTGTGTGTGTTTGTGTGTGTGTGTGTGGATTGCCTGGCAGTGCGCCCACTCCCAGCGCTTCCCCTCCCTTCCTCCCCCCTCCTCCCCTTCTCATCCCTTGCCATCCATCCTCACCCTAACCTCACTTCTGTTTCTCTTCTCCGCCACCTCCATCCTTCTCCTCCTTGTACCTCCCTTTGTCCCCGTCACTCTTTCCACCTGCTTCTAATCACTCCCACTCCATCTCTTTCACTCCCTGCCTCCATTCATACTTCGCTCCCTCCTACGCCCCCCCCCCCCCCCCCCCCTCCTCCCTTCCCTCGTCTCTCTTCCTCGGCGGGGCTCAGGAGCAGTGAACAGGTGTTGTCTCCTTTTGATTTGGGTGCGTTCGGATTAATGCTGTCAGCTCAGCTGTTAAAACAACTGCCACCGCCAGATGCCAGTCGGTTTGAAGCTGGAGCTGTCACCTACACACACACACACACACACACACACACACACACACACACACACACACACAAAAACAACAACGGAACATACGCACACTCAGATGCAAGCGTGCATGCATGGAGGGTGACTTGTGTGTGTGTGTGTGTGTACGTACACACACACACACACACACACACACACACAGGGCCTCAGTGCTCATTGTAATAGCGACAAAGCAAATCAGCTGCTGTACGCCGCTCTTGTCTGTAACCCAGGTGTGTGTTTCTGTAGCCGTCCAAAGCACCACAGCCAGTGGGTTTTAAAAACCACACGGTGACATGATACTTCAAAGATCATTAATACGTAGTCGGAGCCGCTGTAGACTCACCCAGACGACTAGAGTCCATCATCTGAAGGCGCTGTAATGGTAGGAACTAAGCGTTCTCCCCCCGAATGACAGATTGGCTTCTGTCTTCAATGAGTAAGCTTTCAATGAGGCGTGTTTGTATTAGCTTGGCCTGTAACTCTGTTTACTGTTGGAGAAACTCTCCATCCCTAAGGCAACACATGAGTTCTACCTCCCCACCTTCCGCCTCCTTCCCTCCCTCCCTTCCCCTCTCCCCACTCCCTCCTTGCCCTGCTCACACTCACTTGTTCCTTTCTTCTCTCCCACACATCCATTCTCTCCTTTACAACTCGCATCCCCGTCAAACCCATTTGGAGGTTCTACCATTAATATGTTATATTCTTCACATCTATTATCTGTCGGCATGAGCCATAACGTGTGTATATATATATATATATATATATATATATATATATATATATATATATTCCTTTTTCCTATGCTCACAACAGTCTTCTGGCGGATCTGGCAAATCCTTGTAAAGTTTAAACTTTGAGTAAAGAGATGACTAACTTAATATCTGTGATGAGTGGTGTGTGTTCAAGGCCTCATTAATTGCGAGTGAGGTTTTCCTGCCTGTGTGTGTGTGTGTGTGTGTCTGATGGCAGCCATTGGGCTTTGAAGCGGTGACGCAGGTTCCAGTGTCCATTATATGTGAGATTTTTTGTCTATCTTCATCCCTCTCCCTGTTGGTGTCTACCTTCCCCTCTCTCCCACTCTCTCTCCCCCTCTCTCTCCCTCCCCTGCATGTTTGTTTGCTCGCTCCACACTAGACAGTCTTGTGATGCTGGTTGAAGCAGCCATCCGCTCTCAGACACTGGACACAGTTGTTCCCTAGGTCATGTCGGTTTGTCTGACACACTCTCACACCCAAAAGCGCACACACGCACACCCAAGGTACTCTAACATTGAGCCCTCTGTCTGCCCCCCCCCCCCCCCCCCCCCCTCCCTCCACAGTATCGGCTTACTATATGAATGCGCAGAGGAACGCGGCCTTTCCAGCCCAATAACTCCCCCGTTTTAGAGCACACCCTCCTGGTCCGCTTTTGTTGGTTTCGTTTAATTACGCTAACGAGGTTACGGACAAGGTTATCATACCCGACCGCAGTCTGCCGTCTCTTCTGAGCCAAACGTTGTTAAGACAATTAGCCCACTCACAGAGTCATGGGTGCCTCGGTCAAAGGCGCACAGGAATGTTGAGGGAAGAAAAGGAGTACTTATGCAAGGAAGATGGGAGTTGAAGCCAAAGATGTTATGATCTTTCCAAAAGAAGCGGATACACGTGTAATTGAATTGTCGCGGTTAACTTGCCGGGAGAAAGATAGGATTGGTCAGATTAACACGGGATGGATTTGATAAACATCCTAACCGTCCATTACTTGCTGTGTGCGGTGAGCGTTACTAACGGTGTGAGCATTCATTTTGAAATTCGTGTTTTGGTAGATATGCTAATCAAATTTAGACTTTGGACGTATCAAAATTGAATTTGCCCACTGCACTTTTGAGGTACAGGTGGCTCCTCTGCAGTGAGTTGAAGCCATCTTATCTTGAATATAACTAACCAATGGACGTGCTATATTTTGGAAAGTGAGTCCTTGATAAAAGTGTATGAACAAAACAAGATAACTGTAATTTTTATGGCACCAATGTTCATAGCAGAGCACTCATTGGAAAAAGTTTTAATTAAAGGGGGAGTTTGGTGAACTCACAAGAGACCTAAAACAAAGCTAGAAGCCGACTGTCTCCGGAGAGGAAAATAAAACTTCATTTAAATTGTCCCAGATAGATCCAGGAAAAAAAACACAGTATATTCTCTTCTGTTCGCCATGTCTGTGTTTGTCGTTGTGTCCGTAGAATCTTCCTCCTCCTTTTTGTTTGCCACAGATGGCGAAATGATCTAAATGTGACCTAACCAGCAGCGTCGGGGCCGATCGCATCAACCCAACCAAACTTTTTTTTTTTTTCCTTCGCCTGAAAAAACGATAGGATCTTGCCAGGAAAATTGAACGGCAGGAAAGTATTAACGGGGGGTAGACGTGAGCAAATATTTGGAGCACGGTAGCTTGTAAGGGTCAGGCCCCATCAGGCCCGCAAACACACACACACACACACACACACACATGCTAGTCAGCAGCATTCCTGCTCTGTTTGGGCTGTTGTTGCCATTGGTCTAATGGTTCTCACATGCCTGTCGCCTTTCTTTGAGCAGCACGTAGGACAATGTGGGCTATTCTTAAGGCTTTAAGAATAAACGCACTGATGGAACAAACATTCACACATATACCCAAGAAAGACCGAGCGAGACGGACATCAAGACTCGACGCGTGAATAGAGGGAGGAGTGTGCGCGTCTGTTGGTGTCCGTCAGCGGCGTCCGCGTTTACAGGAATAGGCGGGTCCCGCCTCTGCCGTCCGCAAAAGCAGCGCCACTCTAGCGCCAAGCCAACTGTCAATCAAACGGCCCAACACAGGGGCCAAAAATATGATAGCATCAGAAATAACAGTCTTTACCCATCAGTCTCACCCGCACACACACACACACACACACACACACAAGCACGAGGGAGGTGAAAGTCTGAGCGCGGCCCTCTTCGGATAAGCTTCAAACATGCAAAGCAGCATCAGTGTGTCAGGAGTGTCTTGCCGCTCTGTCCGTCTCTCTGTCATTGCTTTGACGGGCAGACGAAAACTGTCACGACTCACAAGAGGAACCGCTGCACTCAGTGTGTGTGTGTGTGTTTGTGCGCGTGTATTTGTGTGCCTATCTCTGGCGTAGTTAATGCGTGGGCCCCCTCCCCCTGTACGCGGTACCCGACAATGTCTTCTTTTGTTGTCACGTTAAAGTGATGCAATAAAGCGGTGCAGTGACAAGGCTTGCCCGGGGGGCTGCGGCGGTGACAGAGACATTGAGCGCGCGTGCACGTGAGTGGAGTGGAGACAAGAGCACTGAAGAGGGGTTATTGCCATGAGACAGATTGCCACTGTCATTTTCCATTACAGCGGCCCGGGCTGCTGTGCGCGACATACTAGCGCGCACACACACACACACACACACACACAAACCGATGCACATCCCTTGGCCTACTTCAACGGGATGCTTCCTACAGGGAGAGATGTGTTTATGGCAGCACGTTGGGAAGGCGGTCTCAGAGACGCATCTTTTCAAAACCGATCGTAAGAAGGTTCTTTTTTTACTTTTCGTTCAGGAGGCGTCAAGTTTTCACCCGGCAGAAGCGCCGTGATCCGGTCTACTTGTCGGAAAAGCTCTTTAGAAGGATCCTCGGCGTATGCGTCGAGTTTTAAATACAGCGTGACCCTTTGTTGTGTGTGAAGCGCTTATTATCTATTCAAAAGTCCCTTATGAGGCTCTGTTTGTTAACCAGGCAATTAGCGGTGCAGTATGTGGTGCTTATCAGTAGCACAGTTGACTCTCGGTGTCCTCAGCCCGTGAAGTACGAGGCAGTAAAATGAAAATGGGATCGTTGTTGGGCCTCATAGCTGGTCCCTAACAAGGTGCGATGGCAGCGGCTATCAGAGGCCGAGCTGAGTTAGTCCACAGCCGATTCAAATGTTGAGATGCTATCAGGCACGATTTAATGACAATGGAGAACACAGAGGCAATCGAGGGAATGGTGAGTGTGTGTGTATGTGCGTGAAAGGAACGTTTCTCTTGTCGCTCGCAAAAACACCACATTTAGATAGCATCGCCAATTCCTCCAGCTAGGCACCAAAACAACACGCAGAGGAGAGTAGACGGAGAAGACGACGAAGAAAAAAGAATAAGGAGAAAAAAACGGTACACAGGCGAAAGGAAACAACAAGGAAAAGTTTTTCTGCGACTTTCTCGAATGTCGCTCCAGATTTTGCCCTTCATCGTTCTTTCACAATGTCGCGCCCTCTCCGCTGCTATTTCTGACTGCCAGTGTGTGGATCTGGCTCGCTGAGATTTCATGCCAGTGTAAAAATTGGCTGAGGGTTTGGTTCAAATCAAATTGGACATAAGCACCCACAACACCATCTGTTAGGGAAAGGCAGTGGAGTGAAGGGCAGAACTCTGCATTCAGTTAAATGGATTTTCAATTTATGAAATTGTTGACTGACACCCTTGTAAATGTTCGTTTTATGTGCCGCGGCCTATTCTTAGAGCGTCAATTTGATCCAAACATGTCGCTTTACGTCTTTACAATTAGTAATATTAGACTGGGGGGGGGGACTACATCTGTTGTTTTGTGTTAGTTGAATTTCTTTTTTTATACATATTCTTTCAGCACATTGGCCTCACATTTTTCTTTTCCCTTACACCTTGTCGGACTTTTAAAAATTACTAAATAACGCCTTCTCTCCGGTTAGTCTTCAGGTGTTTTGGCAAGGGATGTAATGTGTGTGTGTGTGTGTGTGTGTGTGTGTGTGATTTTCTGTTAACAGGTGTGTCGCCCTGAAACGTGTCTGCGATCGTCCCAGTCCTTTGGGGAGGACCATATGCTTCTCCCAAAAATTCGCTCTGTAAATAATAGAAGTCTCTCAACTCTCAGAAGTCGATGTCACGTATAGGTCGGCGTGTGAGTGTGTGCCATATACACTGTGTGTGTGTGTGTGTGTGTGAGTCCCCTTAGCTCGCTTAGTGGTCTGGGTGGTTATTAATAACTAAACTTGGAGCGACTTCTGTATTCACCGTGTCACCGTGGACGTCTGAGACGGACTAGGGAGTCTAAGACAAGCTCATACAGAATATATATACGCACGTTTTCTGAGAGGGCTAGCAAGCCAGGAGAAGGAATTTAGTGTTTGCACAGAGGCCCGGCCACCGCGGCAACTGTTGCCAAGCGCTGCTCTCCCCAGCAACAAGCCAGTAATTGGTACCGTTAGCGGCTAACCTTGCGGAGGTGGTGGTGCGAGGTGGACTTGGACAAAAAGCTTTTTCATACGTACCCCCCTCTCCATCTCTTCCTCCTCCCTCAAGCCGCCGTCTAGCGCACGCTTTTTTTCTTTTCTATATTTTTGAATGCCTGTATTCTTGGCACGACCATCTCCTCTTTGGAAAACGATTGGACCGTCTTTAGAAGGAATCGATGAAAATGTGTCCAGACGCACGGCCCAGCTCAACCAGACATGAATTGATCATCAAAATATCAACATCATCATTTTGTAATGGAGTCTGCTGGTGCCTTGGGTGCGGGTTGGGGGGGGGGTTGGGAATGCCAGATTGAAGAAAATGTTTCATTTCTGAAGTTTGTTTGCCCGTCTCCATAATGTAGAAGATCCAGTTGTTCTAACTACTGAAGGAAGACTTAAATGATCTCAATCCCTATCATATATTGAGTGTGATTCAGTTAAGATCACATTATAGCCATGCCCCTTCTCCCCGTCTCCGTCATGGTCCGTCATGGTCGCCGGCGAATGTGTTTCCACCACAGAAGTCGGCACACATCTCCACTCGCTCTCTGTTACTTCTTCCCTCAATCTCAATACCTCAGTGTTCAGGGTGGCAGCCTCGGACAAACTCCGCTAGTGCTCGTATAATTGCTTATTCAATGCTGACCACTGCTCGGTTTAGGATGGAGGAGGGGAGCGGAGAAGGAAAGGGGTGTGGGGGAGGGGTGACTAGCTAGCCCTCCCTGTAGCTGCCAAGGCCCAAGTCAATGTGGAGCCTGTTTTTTCAGGATATAAGGGCCGACCGTGGGTCCCAAGCCAGGGCCCTTTCCTGTGGGCCCTCCTCCTCCTCCTCGTCTTCGTTCTCCTCCTTCATCCTCCACCCTCCTCTGAGCCCGGCTGGGCCTGGCGCTGGCACAGAGGTCCCTTTGTTGTGCACCCGAGGGCCGGTCTCTCTCTCTCTCTCTTTCCACAAGCCCCCTTTCTCCTCCTTCCCCTCCTCCTCTTTACCATCCCTCCCTTCCTCTCCCCCACCCCCTACTTCTTAAAAGGTCTCCAGGCCTCACAAAAATGAGATAATAGGAAAAATAGAGCTGGCCGCTTGTGGTGACTCAGGGCAAAACGTCTGGGTGAAAAAAATAGAAAGTGAGTGAGAGGAGAGAGGGACGGTATTGTTGGTTGGGGCGAGCTGCACTAAAATTCAGTGTCCTCCCATCTCTCTCTCTTCCTCTCCATCAGCTTCTGAACCACAAGCTCACTGTGGATCCAAAAGCTGCATCGGGGCTTGCTCTACACACACAGACACACACACAGACACACACACATTGTCTCCCTCCCTCTCGGCAGGTGGACGGGGTTGTTTTGGCTCGGCTGCAGGGCAGCAGCTTGACTCCGTTTGAGCCAATGAGCCAAGATAATAGTTGACGATTCCAGAGTTATTGTCAGTCCACCCCCCCCCCTCTGTTTTTCCCAGAATCCCTTTCGCCGCCATGCGGGATCGGAGCCGGAACGCTACCCCCCTGATGAATTAGTGCACTTTCGTTTTTTAAAAGAGTTTCCAACGTGCCGCTTATTGTCAATATTGGGTTTAAATGTTTTATCCAATGTAAACATCCTTCAGCTTTAATAAGAAGCTGGAAAAAGCTGATACAGAATATAAATTAAATAAATATTCCGATTTTTCCGACCTTAGAGCTTCTGAAGTGTAAACACACACACTCCTTTACTGCGGCGTGCAGCTACCAACTTTAAATTCCTTTTATTTCCTTTTATTTCCTCACCCCTTCATTTATTGTGAAGGGGGAACCAGGATTGCCTTCTCGCCTACGTCCCGCCCTGCAAATATGCAGCCCACACCCCTGCCTGGGCACCAAACTCCCCCGCTTACCTCACATAACATAACCTGACACACAAACACACACATCCACGCGCCCTACGCGTCAGAAGAACAGGGAGTGGCTCCTCTTATTTTCATGGAAAGTGTTGTGCTGTCCTCCTTTTTATTATGTGATTTTTCGCTTGCCGTGTTTCCCTGCAACTGTCAAGCGGACTTTGGAAAAGAAAAATATGATACATATAAATAACTCCTGCCGGGTATAAAATCGGGCGAATCCCAACTGGGCTCAGGCGAATAAATCCTTCATTGTGAGAGAAGTGGAAAGAGTTGTTCCAGAGCTGATTTGCATCAGGCAACCTGTCATTGCGGCGCGGCGTGTCGGGCAGCGATGGCCGTGCCTCAGCTCCTGATACGAAGATGACAACGAGGAAATGGACTTGGGACTTGGAGGTATACAATCGCCCAAACAGCCATGTGACAGAGCCAGGGCGCCTTCCTGAGGTCACCTCTTCAGGATGCACACGCGTGTGGCTTGTGTTTATCACGGGTGACAGTGACGGGTTCATTTCTCATAGTGTTCACCACATCAATCAACATCTCACTAAAAGCTACAGCACGCCATCTCCTCCCCTCTCCTCTTCCCCCTTTTCCTCCCCTCCCCTCCTCCTTACCCATTTCCTCCCTTTTTTTTTTTCTTCTCTCTTTTATTTTTTTGCCATCGGCCGCACAATGAAAGAGCCTCTTGGCTTTTATTAATAGTTAAAGTGGCCCCGGCCTGTCACTGGGGACAATAACTGCAGCCCTGTTAATAAATAAAAATAATAACTAGGAGATGGAGACCGAGAGCGAGTGCAATGGTAAGAGAACAGGCGACACTGCCATTTGTTGTTCCCTCTCACTTGTCAAAGCTCTTTGGCTTAAAAGCCTCTGTCATTGTTGAGGGAGAGGGGGGCTGCAGGCAGAGATGGGAGTGAGAGACATAGAGAGAGAGGGGGGGAGCGCCAGGGGCTAATAGCACCTGTTGGGGTGATGGTGAGACAGCTGTCAGTGGGGGGCTGAGGACGGCAGTGGGGAGGGGAAGGCAGGAGCACACTCTCTCTTCCTCCCTACGCATGCAACGGATCCCTCCTCCGTCCACCTCCCAATAACCTATTCCCCGAAGGCTACGGCGGCCCCCGACAGAAAGCACCAGGGCCCACCAGGGCCCGACTGACTGGCTGAGTGGCAGCGGCGCAAAAAAAGGACAGACCAAGGACGGGGGAGGAATGGAAGGAGCCATAGGTGGACATCTTGATGTTCAACATTGATCTTCAGTCACATCTGCGTGTGTGTGCGTGTGTGTGTGTGTGTGTGCCCCTTCTAATCAACGAACCATGAGTTACTCTTGTCTTGATGCCTAAAGGAAAGGTCCTGATTCAGGCCTCTGGGGAGGCTGCAGGCACACACACGCACGCACACACACACACACACACACACACTGAGGTAGAGTATGTAGGATGCGCTGCAGCGCTTGGCGGGTGTCTGAGCAGAGCTCGTATGGGGGCGTCCTTGTTTGTGCGTGTGATCATGTGTCGTTTAAAAATCCTAAAAATCTCCAGGTGGCTGCACATCCTCATCTCGCCGCGTTCACTCCATCGCAGACAGGAGAGGAAGAAAAAAGTAGATGGATGAAATGAAAAGAAAGGAGGAAGTTTAGGGGGAGGGGGTGGGGGGGGGGGGTTGTATTTGGATGCCGGATAAAAAGTGTTGTGATTTGTTGTGGAGTGCGGCGGCGCGTACGCTCATGTCTCACTTAGTGGAGGAAAAGTGTTAAGCTGTTGAGCTCAACACGCTGGACATCTCCGTCTCTCCCTCCCTCCCTCTCACCGGGGGAGGCATTAGCGTGTGTCGGTGCGGGCAAGCTGTCTCATACCAGTGAGATTAAGACTTCTTTTTTTTTCATAAATCAGTCTTGTCATTATGGAACGGAGGGGGGGGGGGGTAATAATCTGGGGGGGGCAAACAAACTTTTCTTGTGCCGTCAGCATCTGCAGCCGCACACAGACGGCGTGCTCTCACTGCAGTGTGCGTGCGTGCGTGCGTGCGTGCGTGCGTGCGTGCGTGCGTGTGTGTGTGTGTGTGTGTGTGTCTGCGTTTCTCGGAGGGTTTTGTGCATTCGAGCGCACCTGTTGGCTGATAGGGTTAATCTCCTCACTCAAAGTGTAAAACCTCCTTCCTTAGCAAGGCCTTGCATCCCGAGTGCAGATGGCTCCCAGTAAACACAGTTCTCTCTCTCTCTCTCTCTCTCACCCTCTTGCTTCACACTTTCAGTCCGCCTTTGTCTGATCATTTCATTCGCTCCCCTTTGTTCACATCAATAACAGTCAACAGGGCGACTGGCTTGATGGTCGCATCGCCCTGTGTGTGTGTGTGTGTGTGCGCGCGCGGCCGCCTGCTATTAGCACATAGATGTGCACACATGTCTGAGTCCCAGCATGCGTGCGCTCTCTTCTGTGACATTTCCATTTCCCCCCACTGCGTGTGCATTTCTGTGTGTGTGTGTGTGCGCGCATGTGAGCGCGACCATAGTTAGGACCGTAATTAGTGTTCCTGTGTGCACGTGCGCGTGAGTGTGCACGGGTGTGTGCGTTGTGTGTGTGTGTGTTGAAAACAAAGCTGGGGCTGATAATGTGTCCATTGTGGCGGGTGCATTAAGGCCCTCTTTGTCTCAGGGCCCACAGGGCTAATGATTCTCTAGCAGCAGGTGAGAGGGAAAAAGCCTCTCTCTTTCTCGCCACTTGTCTCTCTCTCTTTATCTTGCGCTGCCTCTCTCGCTCTTTCCCTTTTGCTCACTTGTTTTTGTTCTTCATATTTCCTCTCTGTTTCGATTATCAGCTTCTCTCTCTCTCTCTCTCTCTCTCCCCCTCTCTCTCCTGCTGATGCGGCCATTAGGCTGAGCTGCCGCTGCCTTTATTACAGCAAATGGACTTTAAATGAGCTTTATTGTCATGTTGGCCAGCCAACTGAATCCCTCTCTCTCTCTTTCCTCCCCCTACCCCCCCCTCCCCCACAACCCCTCCCGCCCCTTCCCCCGAAACAGAGGCCCCCAGCATTGAGAGGCTGTTGTCAAAGGACTGGAAGGATAAACTTTTGGCCATGGGCTCAGGGCACATCGGAGAAATTAAAGGTATGGTAAAAGAAAATATTGACAGAACTAAACTTAAATTCATTTCAATTAACCCTTCAAACTTAATAAGATGCACCTCCGATGTCCATTGAGTGAAAATAAAATCCAAAAATGAAATCCGTTCATCTACTGAGCAACCTCTAAAAATGACCTTGCCGCTTAATCAAAAGGGATCAAGGTAGTTGTGGTCCGCATCCATGGTTACACTGCAGAACTGCTAGTAGCTAATGCAACAAGACTGTTTGTACTGCAGAGTCTGTCAAAAATCAAAATGACACACAGTATGGTTAAAAAACAAACAAGGGTCAGGCGAAGCCCATGGACGACTCACCTGACTCCACGGCAACAACGGGACATCCGGCACGAGGGGAAACCAGAGCAAAAAGTCACAAACCAAAGGAAACCAACAGACGTTTTGCAGCAGGTTACGTTATTCGCCAGTATTAAGCCTCAGAACATCTCTATGATGTTTATCTTGGAGCCCAGCCTGAAAATAACAATAAATCACGCCTATAAAACGCGATTCAAGTGAGTGGAAGCCCAGGAAACACCTTCCAGTCTAAACGGAACCGGCATTTACCAGAATCGGCTGAACTGAACTCAAATCGTTCAGCCTGCCCCTGAACTGAACCGAGCGGCCCACGTGAAACGGCCCGTGGCGTCCCGCGCTAGTCCACTGTCCGCACCGGGAGAGCGAGGGGCCGACGGAGGGCGCGGGAGCAGAGAGAAAGAGCTCGGCTGCTACTCCCTGTAACTCCAGGGCACAGCCGCTCCTCCGGTTATTGAGCTTCATTAGGAAGCAAAGCAATATGTAATCAAAGAACCTCGCGGAGCGGCGTGGCCGTCCAGAAGGTACTGAGGGCGGGGGGGGGCCTCAATTGATCAAACCCCCTTTTTCCCAGCTCCCTGCCGCGCTGACATTTCTGTGTAGGGGCGTCCCGCGTGGCGCAATGCACACACACACACACACACACACACACCAACAGCTGGGTAGCCACATCAGGAGTATGAATGAGTGTACAGTCGGGTCTGTGAGTGTGTGTGCGTGTGCTTACGTAACAACTTGCGTGTCTATTAACGTTTACTTGCCGCTGTTGTTGTAGGGTAAAAAGGAGATGTGTATGGAGTTGTCATATTTGTGTGTGTGTGTGTGTCTCATTTGTCAGTGCTTCCCTCAACTTTTTTTTCCCCCATCGAATACCATTGAAGAGCTTTTTGTGAGGGAACAAAGTGATTTTGAGCCACCGCCTCCTGCTCAGTCGGCCTTATTGAGAAGCGACGTTGGTAAAAAGGCCCCGTGCGGTTCACTTAGCAAAACACACACATTCTGTACACACACACAAGTCCCCACAGTTATTAACCAGATCTACAGCACAGAGTGACGTGAGAGTCATCTGTTAAGCTCTTGAATTGAGTCTCATAAAGTTTATTGTATCTGCCTGTTCATCGGAAAATATTCAAACCAAAGACCCGTGAGTGTCCATTCCATCACTCTGAAACATCCCGTGTGTCTTTTGTTTCATTTTAAAGTCTTTTTTCCTCAAACCAAGAGTGTGTTGTTCTGGTTTGAATGCAGCCCTGATCCCCAACATGAGCGGCTTAACAGCAGTTATAGGTAAATTAACTGAGTAAGATCCTGTCTGTAGTGAAAACAATCAAGGTAACTTGATTTACTGAAACCATGTAAGTGCTTTCATCCAACTTTAGTTGTATTACCTTAATGTAAAGTGGACTATTTACAGTAATCATGTCCATGTAAATATACTTCCAGGCTGCTTCACTCTCCACTCTCACACCCTTCCCTCACCCTCTTCTCTCCTCCCCCATCATATCTTATCCATCTCGCCCTTCCATCGCCCCTCATCCCGCCTTACCGATCGGGGGTGTAGGGGGAGGGCGGAGGGGGGGGGGGGGTGGTGATTACACCTGGGGTCATTAATTAGCCCCACGAGTGCGGTGACAGGTATCCCGCCGTTACAAATTGCTTAATTACACCACGCACGACGGCAGGTGTGTGTGTGTGTGTGTGTTGAGTCGACGTGGGCTCGGCAGGCTGCTCGGTAGGCGCGGGGGGGGGCGAGGGTGTGTGTGTGTGAAACCGATGGAGGAAACCAGTTATCGATCCGCATGCCTTTCCCGCAGCAGCGGAGGAAACAAGCCGCCGCCGGCTGATTTATGGGACGGAACCATCAACGGTCTGCATGGGGGAGAGTGAAGAGGAGGGGGGGGGGGGGGGGGGGGGGAAGAAAGCGCCTCATGCCCACGAAAGGAGAGTTTTTCTCAACTCTCCCTCAGTTGGGAAGCGTGCTGTTGTCTTAGATTGTGTTTTCCTTCTGCAAATACTGTGGTTTATTGATGAAGGGTCCAGCTGAGGGGGGGGGCAGCTCGAAGAATAGACGGGCCTGTCTTTTCACACACCTCACTATCCCGCTCGGAGGAATGCCCCCCCCACCTCGACGTACACACGCTTTGCAAAGATATTTGACTGTGTTTGCGTTTGTGCACGTGCGTATTTTCTTTCTACGGGGGGGGTTAACCCCGGCAAGAGCCCCCTACAAGAAAGAGTCCTTTGATCCATCGTTTCACCTTCGCACCCCCCCCTTATCCTTTTTTTTTTTTTTCTTGCCTCGTTTCTCCCCACCCGTCCCCCACCCATTTGAACAGGCTAACGTAACACAAGGCTCTTTCTTGTCTTGGTCAACTCTGGCTTTACACACACACACACACACACACACACACACACATTTCTGGCCCTACAAAGGTGGGTCTGTGAGTTAGGACAGCGACGTGTTTATTTTTCCAGCGGCCAGCGCTCCCGACAGTTGCCTTTATTGTTCATTGTTGGCGGATGGAGGGAGTTTTGGGGGGGAAGTGAGGGAGGCGGAGGAAGGGGGAGTGGTGTTGGTGGGCAGCAGAGGCGGGTGAGGCCGTTGGTGGGGGGGTGAGGCGGTGGATACCAACATAGAGGACAAATGGATGGCTCTCACCTTCCCGGGCAGTCAAAGGGTGGGTCAGCAGCCGGGGCTCCTCGCCCCCCCCGACACCCCCCGACACCCCCCGCCACCCCCCCGTCCTGCGCTCTTTCTTTTCCTCTCTGCTTCCCCCTCTTTCTCTCATCGCCCTAACCCTCTCTTCCTCATCTGGTTTGACTGGTGCAGGAATGTGGCACTGGTAAAGGTAGCAGCTGAAGAACAATGGGGGATTGTGCTACGCCACATATGCACACACACACACACACACACACACACAAAAAGGCATGTAGCACATACATATGACCAGACATGGGCACACACACTCGTACTGATTGTGCCTCAGTGTGCCTCTTTCTAACTACATCCTGTTGAATGATTTAGGCCGTGTGTGTGTGTGTGTGTGTGTGCGCATGTTTTGTGTGTGTATGTGTGTGTGTGTAATGGAGCTCGTATGTCAGGATCTGAGAGGTCAAAGTTCAGGCCATGCTAAATGTGAGCAGGAGGTTGGCTGACTGCAGGGTAAACACAGACCAGACACACTCGCCTGTTCTTTTCTTTTTTTTTTCTTCTGTCTCTCTTTCACTCACACTCGCGCACACACAGTCACAAATGTGGACTGATCTCCGCATTTACCCCTAATTCAGTCAAATCTATTTAGATTTGATGTGAGCTTTACCTATGAACTGCACTTTTTTGATCCGGTGTAAGATTTATTTGGTCCGTTGAACACATTGATCTCTTTTCTTTTCTATTCAGTAAAGCAACAAAGGCAGCGATGGATTCATCTTGACTCTTGAGTAATCACTGCTGGCCGTCTGTGCCCAGAAAAATAAGTCAACATCTGGTTTTAGAACTCGGCACCTAAACACACCTTCCGCCGACGAGCCCCCCCCCCCCCCCCCATCCCAGCACACCGCCCAAATCCCCTTAACAGCCATATATTAGGTTGACCAACAAGCCATGGAGAGCATTACACTGCTTTGTTGTTCCTTCCTTCTCTGTTCCTCCCCTCCATGCCTCTGGCCTCTGACCTCACCCCCGTGACCCTTCCTGCCCTGCGGGTAACCATGAAAGCCGTTCAGAGACAAAGAAGAACACACCGTGACACAACAGCTTTTTTTTTTGTTCCTGTTGCCCTCACATCTTATATTTATGTCTTCATTCAAGCAGTCATTATCGCCGATCACTACTGTGCATGAAATGAGAGAAAAAATGTCCTATCTGTATCTGATCACCTAGACACCATAAAAACCTTTTAGAGGATGAAAGATGTTTCACAGCGCAACCTCAACCGAGTCTCACGCTTTCCTTCAAAGGGCTACCCTCTCACCTTTGACCCCTCTCCCCCACCTCCTTTCCTCGACCTGCAGGTACCGCGGACAGCCTGGCGGAGAAGGAGCGCCAACTCATGGGCATGATCGGCCAGTTGAGCAGCCTGAGGGAGCAGCTCCTGGCGGCCCACGAGGAGCAGAAGAAGCTGGCCGCCTCGCAGATGGAGAAGCAGAGGCAGCAGATGGAGCTGGCCAAGCAGCAGCAGGACCAGGTATGTGTACGGAGGTGCGCTGTGCGTGATGGGACGTGCTTGTGTGTCCGCCGCAGAGCCCATCCATCCCCACAGGTCACTGAGTGCAACTTCAGTTCTCAGGAGAAGCATTTCCACCACTTCCAGTCACTCGTCTGATCTTTAGATATGTTGATTCTTTCGGTGCTACGATTTCCCTCCACATAGTTATGTATCTTACTCCACAGTAACTGTTCAAGTCAGGAGACTTGAGTGGACGCACAAATGCACACACATGCATACAGGCGCGTAAGCATCATCGCAGATCCTCATGCAGATTTTTGAGCATGGCTAAAGACGCTCTCGCTCTCTCTTCCCCTCACACACACACGCATACACACCTGTATAGTGTTTGCACAGCTAGATACATGCGCCTTTGGCAGCTGGAAAACAGGGACAGTGCACAAGAATAAGCTGAGGGTATGTATTGTTGGAGCGGATGTAGCTCACACACACACACACACACACTCGCTCCAAGCTCCCAGGTGATAGAGTTCCAGGTATTTGCATAGAGAAGCGTTTCCCCCCTATGTTGCAAAACGAAGGGCAAGCTTCAGAAGGAAGTAAAATGATCATTTCAGAGAATGTGTTCATGTCAGTGAGTTGTGTTGCTGTTACACTGTTGTCCACTTGGCTGTAAGTCCAGATGAGCTGAGCTCTTTAATATTTCATTCATAGGGCATCGACCCTCTGTCGTGCAACTGGGGTCTCGGAGACCTGCAGATGTGTTGCGTCTCCCACAGGCCGTGCACACGCAGCACAACAACACGCACACACATAATTCATATACATTCCAATAATGTGTTGTGTTCTCCATCCTTAGATTGCCCGGCAACAGCAGCAGCTTCTGCAGCAACAACACAAAATCAACCTCCTGCAGCAACAAATCCAGGTGAGGCCAGTTTATGTGTGAGTGTGTGTGTGAGCGTGTGCGTGTGTGTGTGTGTGTGTGTGTGTGTGTGTGTGTGTGGGCGTGTGTGCGTGTCCATCCACGCATGTAGCCATGTGTATGTATCTGTCAAAGTGTTTGGTTGATGTGCCCTGAAGTGCGTGTATATGACCCACAAAGGCGCTTTTGTGATTGTGATTGTTGCAGCTTTTCTTTGCTCAGCCATCAGTGTTTGATGAATCAGCCTGAATCAGCGTTGACTTGAATTTGCTGCTCCACCTCTAACACATAAACATATATAAATATATATATATAACACATATAAACAACCAACGTTTGTAATCATTGCAATGTGGTCAGTTTGAAAAAAATACGGTATGTTCATTTTAAATATTCACCACCTGAGGATGCAGTGAAGTACACGTTTCTCCTGTTTCTTGCATTGTGTCTTTGAGTGGCTGCAGAGGTGTTTTCACAGGCCGAGCAGTAGAAAGCCTCCGTTTTACAAACTCAAACTACGGCAACTAAGTCAGTAGAGTAGCCAAAAAAAAAGGTCGGGAAGAAGAACATCATTATTACCCATCCAGACCAAGCATACACCTTTCTTAAATAGAGCTTATGTTTCACTCTGATTTATGTCAGTCGCCTGACATCTACAAGAGACTCATCCGTTCTTCAGGATATACTTAAAGGCTTGTCTTGCAAATTTAATAATGCAGATTGTAGCCGATATAGCAATAAAGCAAATCTACAAAATCAACTGAAAAGTCACTTTGAATGCGAATCTGTGTCTTATGCTTGAGAGAAAATGGGTGGGTATATATGTAGCACTTGAAAAAGGAGGTATTGTCCTTTTGGGTGCTACACTGGAGCCTCTATGTTGGTCCAGGTGGCTTGGAACGAATAGCCCATGCCTTTGTAAAAGCAGATGACACTGAATTTTGAGCTGAGAAAGCCGGGCTTTGTATCATAAAGAGACACCCTGTCCAAGAGGGAACACACACACACACACACATTCCCTTTCTCCCCTCAAGAGTTTAACTATACACAGTTTGTGTGATAAGAGACCTTGTGATAGCATGCGTTTGGGACATGTGTCCACGATTCTGTGCAAAGCAGCTGTGTTTATTTGCTTTGTGTTAGTGAAATTCGGAATTGTTTGCGTTTTTTCTTCGCCGACAACAAAAAACAAGAAAATAAAAGAGAATAAGTTGAGGATCACTGTGCATTCTCGAGCGCCCCGCTTCTTCGTCCGTGCATACGGAGCCGTGCTCGCGTCCCGCCGCAGCTGTGTGTGTCAGGCCATAAACACGTCCGCTCATGATTCACTCCCTCGCGACCCCGCCGAAACAAAGCACTCTTTTCCCATGACTTTGCAACCTTTTCCCAAACAAGCGTCTCTCCATTGAGCGGGCCCAACAATAGTTTCTCACAAGCCGGGGCAGCTGTGGGCAGCCCTCGTTAAGAGCGGGACGCAATCGACGGGGGCCCAACGCAGCGCAGAAAAAACAAACCCTCCCCCACCGCCTCACACGGACACGTTCTCGCGTATCACGCGCGGATCAAAAATGGCCGCGACCGCGGACAAACGTGAAGGACGAGAAAAAAAATATATAACTGCACGCCTTCCGTGGACCAGCGAGCAAGTATCGCCAGCAGTCACACAGAGAGCGGGCGCACACTCGCCACTGATGATCAAACACACACTCAATCATCAAAGACTTGGTCGAGAAATACACTGCTTAATCATTCATGAAGAGATTGTCCGCACAATCCCACAATACAATGGCCTGCCAGAGAGAGGGCACCAGGTTCGGTGTGTGTGTGTGTGTCTGTATGATAAGCCCCTTGTGATTGCATTTCCCCCTAACGAGGCTGAGTTCAGCTGTCCCTTCGTGTGTGTGTGTGTTTGTGTGTCTGCGTCCTTGGCTTTGTTAGGCCCTAGCCCCCCAAAGGCCTGTGAAGAATGCTTTCAACCGTCCACTTGGAAGAGGTGATGAAATGAAACGAATAATCAAGCCCATGAAAAAGAGAGCAGAGTGACACACATCCCTCATGAAAGGAGGACAAATTATTTATTGTCCCCGCGTCCGGTTTTCCTATTTACAAAAAAAAAAATTTCCTTCTCAACCCTCGAAAAACCAAACCGAGCCAGCAATATGCGCGTTGGCGTCCGCCATTCAGGCCAACGGCGCTCGCTGAATGTGGTGCGAGCCGACAAACGAGTTCATTTACAGAGGCAGGCATGGCAGCGGCACAACTAATGACACACGGTGTGAGCAGGACACACACACACACACACACCAGTCATTAGTGTCTACAAGTCAGCGATTGGCTACTTTATCGCTCTGGCTAATTCATTCTACCTGGAATTATACATGAATTATCATCGATTATGGTGCATGCATGTCACCCCCCCCCCCCCCCCCCCCCCCTCCATACACACACACACATTCATGTTTTACCTTTTCACGGAGCTTTAATTCTGTTTAACCCTCTTGAACCTAAACTAAACCTAACCTTTAGCCTGACTAAACCTCTAGGAGTCCTGACCCTGAAGTATCACTACACCAACCCAATCCCTTCAGTCTTAAACCTAAACCTGGTAAATATGCCGTCCGCTTGCATAACATTGGGCTCCATCTGAGGGTATAGCAAATGTTGCTCTCTGAAGAATTACAAAACAAGAACCTGTGTGCGCATAGAGACACAGACAGACACACACACACTACCCCCCGCTAGGGGCCATCTTGTTAAGCTCAAAGAGGTGAGCGCATTTCCTCGAGCTTCCCTTTTGCCTTGGCCCTCGGCTTCTCTCGTTCTAATTAAACAACTTGTCTCAGAGGCTCCCCCCGGTGTTGCCCGGGACGACCGCTGCCGCCCGCACGGGGAGGCGCGACGGGGATGAAAGGAGCTCACCTGCCGAGCGGCTCAGGGCTTACCTTGAGAACGCGCTCATATTCATGGAACAGAGGCAGCGCGCTCACACGGGATGTATATGGAAAACCGAGGGATGAGCGGACACCAGTGTGGGCTGCCTAATGAATCCAACCAAAACACACACACACACAGTGTGTCTCTGCAGGCTGTCTGTCATCTCATCACGCGCCACCGCTTGCTATAGGTGGGAGACGGCGAGCGCGGACGGAGAAGAGGTGTCTAGAAAATGAGTAAAGCCACCTGATGCTTTGACGAGTTTAAGAGAGACCCGACGGGCCGCCGGCTAACGAGCTCTCTATTAAGACTAACCCACATCGGTAACTTAATCACACCGACACACACACACATCCTGCGAGTGTTACACCTGATGCGGTCACGAGCGCAGGCCTTTCAAAAAAAAAAAAAAGTCAATCCTGTGGGGGTCATAAACAAAAGGATAAAACCCTGAAAAGCTTTTCATTCACTTCCACGCGCGCACACACACCACACCAGCACCTCTGTGCTCTGTGCACGGGAGCGGCTCACCCAATTGCCTGTGTAATTGTTTAATCACTCCCATTACACCGCGACCGGTGTAATTTGTGTTTTTCTTAACGCACTTCATGTGTCAATGCACGCACACGTAAACACGCACACGCACAGTTATAATCTGGACCATAACGGAGCAGCCATTCCCACAGAGAACCGCCGTCTCTCCCAGGCCTTCTCTCTAGTGCCCTCACACACACACACACACACACACACCTATATGTGTGTGAGTGTGTGTGTGCAGCCATTGCGGTGCCAGTGGGACATGCACCATGCCCCTACACTGACAGCAGGCTGGCCCCTAACAGCCCCTGTCCTTAGAGAGCTAATGGAGCAACATTAAAAGCCAGCTATTTCTCTCTCCCTCATTCCGCCTCTCTCTCTATTTCCAAATTAATTATCGGTTCTGTCGCTTGCACGTCTCTTCTTTAGCAATAGGTCACCCGGGTTTCGCATTAATTGCCCGAGCATATGGTCGGCAACAGATTTTAGCTGTGGGACTCGCACTTAAGCGGGGCCTATTTTGTTTTTTCCTCCTCCTTCCGTTTTTTTTTTTTTCTCCGTCACGTGCGCAGGTCTACGGCGCGAGCCATATTGTGCGGCGCTGGCAGCTATTGTTCGGCGCATTCACTTCATAGAGCTAATTACTCCCCAATAATAACTTTACCTTGGAGTTTTTAGCGCGCCGCGTGCCAACCAACCTGTTTCGCACCCCATATGTTAATTAGCGGCCACATCTTCATTATGCCGCAGCGGCGCTTTAAGTTCAAGCTGTGCCGCCTGGCGCGTGGTGAACGCCGCCTCGACTCGCTGCCAATTATCCCACTCCTGCTCCCCTCTCTCCGTCTCTCCTCCTGGCGCTCCTTCTCCCTCGCTCGCTGAGAAGTTCCCTCTCCGGGGCGAATCCGCCACTTCTCTCTTTCCTGTCCGTCCTTTTTGCCCCCTGTGGAAGTTCCTAAGAACAAAAAGTTTCAAATGTTTTCCCGATATATGCATACAATTCCCTTTCCAATCCCTATATTTATTCTTTGTTTTGCATTCAGTCATCACTGATTAGAGGCTTTTTTTTACTTCAGATAAGCTGCAGCTTTGTTTGTTTCAGGTCTCTTTTTTGGATCTGGAGGAGGGTTTTGCGGATTAAAAGCGCAGCTCCTCATCCTCCAAGTCGGCAGCCGACCGTAGCGGCAGTGTGATGTTTCGTCTGCGTGTGTTGTAGGTTTTCATGTTCGCTTTGGGCCTGATGTGAGAGAGGAGCTGACGAGTGCGTTATTCCCCAAAGCGCCTGCTGTTTCAGATGTGCCTTTTTCCTTTATGTGGAATCTGGAGATTTTCTGATAGATCTGGCCTCGCTCGCACTTTCCCCGTCTCTGGTAATCTCACCCTCACTTTCTCTCTCAGGCTTCCGTCTTTCAAGGCATCCCTTTGTCTCTGATTCTCATTCTCTAATTTGAGACAGCTCTTTCCCTCCCTTATCTTCCCCTACGGTTTCAAAGTTTGCTACGTGATCACGAGGCCAACACTCCCCATCCTCTTTCAGGTATTGCATCAGTGTATATTTAACATGGGGAGTAATATCAGATCGGGTCATCTTGTAAATGGTAGAGGAATTTAAATGTGAAGGAATGCATGAGGAAGACTCTCCAATATCCCCTGATCAGCTAGTGAACAAACCACCCTATGTCCTCCACACACACACACACACACACACACACACACACACAGTTCAGACCGTTTTTTGTAGTGCCCTGTTTCCCACTGTTACGCTCGAATTACTTTGACCCATGTGTTCTGCCTCATATGTGTGTGTATCACCATTTAGAGGTCAGTGTGTGTGTGTGTGTACCAGTGACCATGGTAAGCTACGCAGGGCTGCTCATCAGCTCAACAGCTGTTACACATGTATCCAACTCAACTATTATAACAGCGCCATATGGGCGGGAGTAATCCTCCATAAACCATTCTCCCCTTCTTCTATTTCCTCCTTTGTCCCGTCTCTGTTGCTTGATCTTCTTATCCCGCTGTGGATACTCACATGTGTAGTGCAGCAGTTCTCACTGCTAATTATTCTACATTCCTATTGTAGGCAGAGATAGTTATGAGACAGATACAGAGAAGACATGTAAAATCTTCATTTTCCACTGTGATGACAGGAAGCACAGCCATCTGCAACCCCCCCCCCACACAGACGTAATAGAGTATATGTGTGTCTATGTACACTATGTATGTATTACAGCTGCCACAGACATATCTCCTCCTTCTCTCCCCCCCCCCCTCCCCTCCTCTCCTCCCTACGGTACATTTCAGTGTTGCTAGCCAGCGCCACTCCAGCATATGTCCAATTAGGCCTGAAAGGCAAAGCGGAACAGTTCTGTCTGTGATTCGTCCCCGCGGGGGTCCTGTCCGAGCGTCGCGCTGGAGCGCCTCTCCCTTCTGATCGCGCAGCGCGGCGGTTTGTGGTTAACCGAAATGGTGGAGTAATTATTGTTTTTGGTGTAAGGGGGGAAAAACGGGAGTCGCTTGAAGAGAGCCATGTTCCCCCCGCGCTGTGATAGTTTGATTACAGTGCTGCTGGCTGCGGCATGCCGACGCACACAGGGGGGAGGGAGGAGGAGGACACACACACACACTCACAGCTAGGTGCTTGGAGCACACAAGCATGCATACGCCCAGGGAGAAATTGAGACTACACTCACAGGCAGGGGAAGCTGGGAGCGCTGTTGGCGGTGAGAGGCAGCCGCTCTCTCTGTTTACCTGTTTCAGGCCCTTCAGGTGTCCGTATCACGGAGATGTGATTCCACCGCGGCACCTACTCATACTTGTGATTGTGCAGCCACTTTAAGCCATTTACATCAGATGGCAGATCAGTCTTCAGCTTTTACCTGCCCATTACCTCATCCCGACACTACCTCCCTGCTCTCCTGGCGAAACAGAAGCGGCAGGAGAAGGAGTTGGAAAGAGGGAGCAAAGTGTTTTTGCAACCAGGACTACGTGTCCAAGGCCTTAAGACCCAATCCGAGATTTTATTTAAAGGGGCATCTGTTTTTTGACACGTGCAGTTCAGTTAACCCATCTCGTGGATTATAAGTAAGCCTTTGACAACAGTAGATCTCTCGAGGAGATTGGAAATCTCCTTTCAAAAGACATCACAGGTGTGCATGCACCTTTTTATAATTTGCTCACTCAAATGAGGAACCTGGAAATCTGTGAAACTCCTTGTATTGATGTGTGGAGATAAGTGAGCTGCATAGCTGGACCTGCTTCTTCGCCAATGAAAACATCACATTGTGTGTTGAAGATCATTAAGGGAAAATAACATAAATGACAGGATGTGCTTATACAGCTAAAAATTGTACCTGATCCTGTTGCATCCAAAATAACGGCCACTCGGAAAACACGTTGTTCTTCT
>NC_135691.1:26951745-26978230 GCF_964276395.1 Gasterosteus aculeatus
CGTAGAAAGAAAAATAGAAAAATCCCACGATGAGGCTCACAATATCGATGTGGACAGCGCTCTGGACCGCCTCTGCGTGGACACCTACACGGAGGTGTGAGCGAAAACACACACACGCGCGCACACACAAAGGTCACGCATGCATGTGCACACAGGTAGACAGAAGAAACCGAGACAACGAGGAGACACGCAAAGCATTCACACAAACACACAACGCCCCACACAGGCAGAGAGGGAAAGAAGATGAGACATTCTGCCTCTCGGCCCCTCGCACCACCGCTCCCATCTTCCAAGGCAAAGAGAAAGGCCGTCATTATATTCAAGCGCCGTGTGCACCTCATATAGTTTGATATGCAGCAGACCCCAAAGAGACCTTTGGAAAAAAAAAAAAAAATAATAAAAAAAGATAATACAGAAAGTCACCCCGGCTTCATTTTATTCACTTGTTTGTGGGGCCTGGAGAATTTCGTGGAGATGGAAGTCAGACAAGCGTGTTTTCCATTTTGGGGGAGAAAGAGAGGGATGCTGAAGGAGTTCTGCGTTGATTTCTTCAGTGCTTCAGTGTTTGATTTTCTCTCGTTCCGGAGAACAATGCAAACTCCACAACAAGTTGATGATCAGCAATTGCGAGTTCTCGACGTGAAAAGAAGACATTATGTCATCGAAGGTAACTTGAATTTTTTTTTTTTTTTCAGCGAACACCGCCGCACTGCAGTGGTTGTTGAACACGTCCTGTACTTAAGAGATAAACCTCATTCCCTACACTTTTATATGTCAAACGTCAGTGAAGAATAATTTGTAACCGATTTGTCGGAGCAGGAGACACCGCCTCACCAGATTCACATCATTCCCGTAAAAAGCCCCCCCGCCGAGGACTGGAGCGGCGGGGCTGTCGGTGTTTGAAGCGCTTCGCTCCTTCCACATTCCAAACACACTCTGCCCGGTGCCGAACCCCCCCGGTGCGCCGCTTCTGCGTGCGCGCGCCGACTTTTTGAGGCTGCGCGGAGGAGAGGATCCCATTACCCGTTGGCCATGAAAGCAGCCGCACCTCTCCGCGTTTGATAGATGGGGCTTTACGCGGGGAGGGGGCGGGGGGGGGGTGTGGGGCCTGCCTGGGGGTCTGAGGAGAAAAGTGGGAGGGGGGCAGGGGGGAAGCCGGAGAGACTTGCGTCTCGCCGATCTCTGCGGCCATCTCGACATTGATTGGATTTGCTTAAAAAAGAATATGAGAAGTTTTCCACCCCCCACCCCCGCCCCCCCACGAACACGTTGCCATGTTGTTGTTGTTTTTTTTTTAAACAATGAGCTATGAGGCTATTTAGAAAGTGACAGGGACACATTGATGGGTGGGGGGGTGTAATCCATTTGAGAAAAAAAAAAAGCCCCACATCAAGGCTCGTCTAATTCAAATTCAGGTGCGACGGCGTTAAACAGCGAACCCCTAACGAAGATGGAAGTGTTTGCCGCGCACGCAAATATATATATATATATATATATATATATATATATATATATATGAGAGGGAGAAGACCTGACACCAAAGCAGAGGATGATGTTCAAATCGAGCTTTATATGTGGACACACACACAAAAAAAAAGGCCAGCATTCCTCTCGTCTCTTTTCACGACCGACATGAAGACAATAAATAAAAGGATAGATACTGTTAGAGGATAGATATAGATATCCACAGGAGGTCCATGTGGCAGGAAGTGTAGAGGTGGACCAACACAAAGGTTTGGACTGGGATCAATTAACATTTGCAAAGCAACTATTTAAATCTTAAAGCTTTTTAATCCATGTTCCTTCTGAGGTGTTTTTTTTCAACACAAAAGGGTGATTATAGTATATTATATTTTAATTCTGCGGTCGGATACTAAAAGGCGATTGCTCTCCAGTTCAAGCCGTGTCAATATCTGCTCTAAAATCAATATCCAAATCTGCAGTGTTCCCGTCAGAATTGTCCTCCTCACCAGCTTGGCACTGCTGTGATTTCTACTGCTGCCTTTAAACGCACCTCACTCACTCCCGACAGTGTGTACTCTTCTCTGATTGGAACCTGTCAGTCAAACGGCCGAGTGTTTGTCCGTCAGAGAATAGCCATTGAAGTGAAACATGTTCGGTGGCGCCACCGAACATGTTTCACTATTAACACCCAAGGTCCATGAATTAGCTAATCCACGCACGGGGATCTTTGCCAAGCATTTCCTGACTCTTAGCTTCTCCGCCGCTATTGTGTTTGAACACAATCCCACACTAATGAACTCCCTTTGTGCATGAGTGTCTGTAGTGGAGATGTGTCTCCGAGCCGCCCCTCTTGACTCTTTGTCTTTTGTGTGCGTTTTGTGTGTGTGTGTGTGTGTGTGTGTGTGTAAAGATCTTTGAGCGGATCCTTTTCATCTGGGCCATCCGCCACCCGGCCAGCGGCTACGTGCAGGGAATCAACGACCTGGTCACGCCCTTCTTCGTCGTCTACGTCTTTGAGTACATCGGTAAGTGACGCCCCCCCTTCTTCCCCCCCCTAACTCACCCAAAAACTCCCTTTAGTGCAATATGCTATTGATAGCTGCCATCAGCATCTACCTTGTCTCCTTTTGTTGTACCAGACTCTTTGAGCCTCAGTCTGTGTCCCAGTGTGCACGTGAGCTCCGCAGGACAATCTGTGGTCGCGGGTGAACTCGTCTCCCTCCCGCTGAGCGCATTTATGTTTGCCGCGTTTATTATGATCCCACTCTTAATCTCTTCCCCAGCATAAAGGTACTGTGTCGGAAACAAAACACACAGGCACTCACGGAAAGTAATTTTTCACTTTATTTTAATACAACCGGTATTAGTATTATGAGCAGCTGAAAGCGCACCGCCAGTGAAACTCTTTTGATATTTAGTAGTCTTTATTAAATAGACACCAAAGGGCCCTGCCTGGATTCTAAACGCGTGCTCCAACTTTAACTCTTAAGAGGCATTTTTTCTTGTCAGAAGCGTCAACAATTAACTTATCGAGTGCTTTTTTTTACTTTTGAGTCAGCTAATCATCCAATGGGGTATTTTCAGGATGAACCCCACTCATTTTCAAGTCACCACTATTTCCCATTGCAGATTTTATTTTTGAATACGGTCCTGATAGCGATCGCAATCACATTCTGGGAATAGTTCTTTCTACGGGGTTTTTACAGCCCGTAGAAAGCCATCAGCAGTTTATTTTAAGAAGCAACTCTGCAGCTCCGTCCTCGCCTTTCTGTGCTCGTCGCTGGGAAAAGTGTCCGAGCGTTTAGCGCTTGGGACGCGCCCCCGCAGGCTTTCCAAATGTTTTAAAGTGGCTACATGCGTTGGTGCGCGCTTCCCCTCGTGCCGCGAGCTCCTCCACACGCTCCGCGTAAACACTGCGTCCCCTCGCCGCAATGATTTGGGCCGTTGAGCACTCCGCAGGAAACCGCCAATGCTCCAGGGAACCGGCTCGCCCACTCCGCCCGTAGTGTCACCCGAGAGACAATTAGACAAGTTAAGTGGTGACACGCACGCCCCCCGGGCCCTCTGCTTTGAGTGCCCCCTCTAAAAGGTTTTTCTCCTTTAGGGCAAGGCAATCCAATGCAGCGATACCACAAACTGCAGCACGAGCGAGCTCGTTTCGAGGTAGCACTTCTAACAAGGGCTGCGAACCCAACAAACGGCGCCTGTGACGAGGCCTTCCTGTCTTTGTTTTGCTCCTCTCGGCCTTCACTTTTCCTTTGCCTTTTCCTCCCTTCCTTTCCTATTTTATCACGGCGCTTGGCTCGCCTGTGTCGGCTTCCTTTGTCTCTTCTATAGGCGTCATTTTTCCACGTGCTTTATGCCTGCGCTCTCTCGTCTGATCTTCAAGGCAATCACCGCGGCTCTTTGTTCCCCCAGTGTCTCTACGCGCCGATGAGCCGCGGATAACGCGCACAGCCAGCCAACCTTCAAACGTGGCTGGCTGGCATCTCACACGCTGGGTCGGGGCGCTGCATTGTTGCTGATACGTCTTGTGTTTTTTTTTCATTTTATTCCTGACACAGAGAGCACAGGAGGAAAGGGGGGGAAGAGGCGTGAGACTCACTTTTCCGGTGCTGTTGTGCTTGCTTGCTCTCCGTCTCTTTTTTTCTGCTGCATCCCTTCATTTTGGGTCCTCTAGACCTCTAAGAATGATTACAAATGTGTACTATTAGACTCCCGCGCACCCAGCGGGCGATGCCGCCCCCTGAACACCGCTCGCACAAACAAGTACGCAAATAGGAGCACTCGAAAGGTATCAATTTTCTCACTGCCCTCTAAAGACACATCGCCACAGGCCCTAGACATAGAGAATAATAATAATAATATCATATTGTGAGTTGAGTCGTTTTATTCTTCTTCTTATTCTTATATTTGTAATGAAGAATACTCAATTTTACCCTAATGCCATAAACCCGCAGTTGATTAAACAACAGCAAGGGCTGCGAGTAATGACATATGTCAGTAATGACATATGAGCTTGAGCGTTTCCAGGCGCGCAGGAGCAGACAGGAAGCAACATCCGCACTCCTTTTGAATCCCACGGCAACACTGACTGTTTGGCTCCGCTTTGGTCTCAGCCAACTGTTAAATGTTCCACCACGTTGCTCACTCAGTCCGCCTGCCGCTGGTTCCCGAGCAGTTTGCTTCCACTCCTTAACTTACTTCACTGCCTGCTGCATCTGCTGCAAGAACGCTGATGAGACCGGTAGACGCCACAGTAACAACATTATCCTGCGTGTATTCGGGTCTGCAGGGGCATCTGCTTTTATGTCCTGCACAAAGTCGACTCCGCAGAAGCCTGGTTAATGGACTCAGCATGGGCTGTTGTGAGAAGGGGGGGGGGTTATATTATGGTACGTTGACCCGATCAGTACCCATTAAAGCTGTAAAGCTAAATGAGGAGCGCCTTTACCGAGAGCGGGGCTCCGATCAGCAAGTACAGGACCGCACAGGCTGACGAGCTAAAGCAAGCTGCAAAGCAGCCAAAGTGTTTGTTTCAGAATCAGAAAACAGTCCCGGTCAGGCAGTGCGCTCCTTCTTCGGCTGCCTCACACTCCATTTACCTTTTTGATGATGCAACACGGAGTGTTTGCCCAACCACTCCAGCCCCCACCCCGTCACCAACTTCCATTAACACCTGACTGTTAATCCACATTGAACAGTTCCAATTGGTAGATTCTTTATAAGCTCTCCTGATGCCAAAGAAAAATAGCACTACAGTTGTTGTGTATCTACCGGGACTGTTAAGCAATCTAGCGGGCCTCCTTTTGTGCACAAGGAGAAATTGATTTCTGAGAGTCTATCATTCTTGCTCTCTGCCTGTGACGCGCCGCTTCGCTTTTGTCTTCCCCGCCTCCCCCCCCCCGGTCTCCCACAGCGTAGCGTCCCTCCCATTAGCCAACAATAAAAGTCATCTAATTAAGGCTGGGACGGGCCGTGACGGGCCAAGGAGCAGGGCCGGTCCTCTCTAAATGTGGAGCGGCCATTGATCGGCCAGCAGATCCATAAAGCAATCTGCATGCCAGTGTCTAAGTATGGATCCACAGCGGGAGAGAAAGATGAGGACGGAAGGGGGGGTGACAGGTTAGAAAGACAGGGGGGAAGAGATGAGGTAGTGCCCTTTTTTTCAAACTGAATTCAGAGAGGCGAAGGGACGGCGGAGACGTGCTGCTAGAATGAAGATAAAGTGGTGGATTACAACGGCAGCCCGCAACCCCCCCCCTTATTCCAAAAAGGAGGCGGGAGAAACGACCGGCTAAGAAAGTGCCCGCCCCAAGTGCCGGCACTTGCTCGTAGCAAGCAGAAAGTGGATGGATACAAATCTACTATAATATAAGGTCCAATATTGACGGTTAGAACTGCTGTAGCTTTGTGTAATATCTCATTGAATATTTGTGCAGAAACGCTACAAGAGGATCTTGATGTTCATCCTATCCGCAGTTTCCTAGAGAAAAGTTCTTGAATGTCCTCCTGCCATATGTTGTCGTCCCTGTAGAAGTGGAATAATCTGCTTAGGAAGCAGGAAGTCCTGAGGAGTGAAGCTCGAGGACGAATATAAAATGTTAAATGTGGTTGAATATGTTTTAAAATGTAAATGCAGAAGCAGAGGCTCATCTCCTAATTGCAATGGGAAGAGCTGAAGACGTTTATTTTTTTTTCCTTTTTAGAAGGGAAGTCTGAATCATTTACACAACACACACACTGTGTGACCAACCAACCAGAGTCCCGAGTACATCGGAAAGGATTTGGGAATCTGTCCTCTGGGTTATTAGGGAAGATAGAGGGAGCCAGCAGAGCAATGTGTCTGCGTGATGCAGGTTGTGATTGTGCTCTGTGTGTGTGTGTGTGTGTGTGTGTGTGTGTGTGTTTTAAAACATAGAGGCTCGTCAGATCCCTGGACACATGCTTTTTGTTTTCTCCACAGGCTACTCTTAAGCCTTCCCCTGCCAAAAGTCTAGTTCCTTTTATGCTCTCCATGACTTGCTTATGCGTGGCAACTTCGGCCTCCTTAGGGCACATTTGTAAATTATACATGCAGCTTTTAGGAAGTAAGAGCTTGAGGTCACTCTGTGTTTCTCATTAATTACCTAAACTGGCAGCCCGCCATAGTCTTATTTTGTCCCACCACAGTTCCATAATGAACCCCGAAATGTTTTTTGCACTTTTTAGCCGGTGAAGCTGGCTGACCCTCGCAGCAGGACATGGACTGCCTCATGTACGTTTTTGGAGAGGTGCCCGGGGTGAAGGAGGCCTGCGGCTCGGTCCGTGACAGCTCCGCGTGGAGTAGAAGTACAAAGTTACATGAAATACTACCTGAGCCCTCAGTTTGGTATTGGACTAAACTAAATGTACTTTGTTAGCTTCCACAACTGCTAAAACACACAATCGGGTACAAGAACACAGGTTCTTCGTAGATCCGGCCTCCTCGGACACGCTGGTTTGGTCTGGCAAAAAAGATTGAAACGTTATCAGTAGTCAACTGTGATGAAATGCCTGCAGGAGCGCGACAACACGCGCGCGCACACACGGCTGAGACCGAGAAGAGCCTCATCAGACGTGATGACACTAGAAGCCTCTCGCGTGACCCAGCAGTCGGCTTCGCTCCGGGCGTTGACTTTTGGCCCTTCTGGCGTTGTGTTGTCTGCCGCCTGCATCTCCCCTTCAGCTCTGCATTACCGCTCATATCTGCTCTGTAATCTGCTCTGTGATCTATGTGTCTGTCTTGCGGCTCCTGTTGAGGCGAAGTAAGCCCCGCCGCTCCGTGCCACGCGCTGGCTTGTATTTTCAATCGCAGCCCTCGTCACCAGCGGGATCTTGGTGCTGGGGCGTCGTTTGACGATCGGCTCAGTGTGCGCGGCCGTGGAGAGGAAGTGCCGACCTTTTGAGGACTCCGGTGTCGTTAGGATGCGAGTCGTTGCCATTTGGTGTTTTCAGTCCCTGCGGTGTTACTGTTACTCTAACGTCACCTAACAGATGGAGCCTTGTTGATGCGCTGTTATTGCAGTTTATCAACTGTATCCTTTTTTTTATTGCTTTTTAACCCTTCTGTTGCAGGTTCTTTTTTTTTTTTACCAGAGATTCAAATGTCTGTTGTCATATTTCATTATGTCATCTGAAAAAAAAGTGGTTTGTGAAATTGATTGTATTAGTGATAATACTGTTCGATCTGCCCCGTCATTCTTTATCCATAAGATACTAAATGATAGGAAATCTAGAAAGGACTGCATCCACCTTTTGTCATACCCTTCATTTAGCGCACATAAGTTGGAAACATTCCCGCCTACCACCCAACGAAATGTCGTCCCCAGATGTGGTCAAAATATTAAAAAAGGCCCGATCACGAGGAGAGATACATTTTGTAAGGGATTCTTCCTCCCCATCCCCACCGCCTGTGGGTCTGCCTCTGATCTTGCCCGGTGGATGGTTAACGATTTCCGGCGTGGTCCGACATGCTGGTGGAGCCCCCCCCCGACCCTCCGTCGTGAACCTCGCTCTGATGGCCGGCTGAGATCAGCTCTAACGAGCTGCTTAGCGATCAACGCCGCCTAACGGGGAAACCGTCTCTCTAACTTTGTTCCTCGTCAGCTTTTGCTTTGTCTAATTTCTCCGTCTTTAATCATCGGATGAGATTATCGGCATTGGCGTCGGCATTAATCCCCCCGTCCTCCCTCTTCCCGGGCAGTTTGTTTGAGATTTGTTCAATTTTCTTTGATGCCATCTATGTCTCTCTCCTTGTCCCCCCCCTCTCCCCGCTGGAGCTTTGTCGTAGGCTCCGCTCATCTATTCGGTTTAGAGCGCAATCACCATGTTTCTGGGGGTTAAGTAATAGCATTTGGACGGGCAGAAATTGAATGAGATGTGTGTTTCTGACCCTCTGTCTGCTTCTCTCTCTCGATAAATGTCTCTCTTTCGCTCCCCTGAAATAGGTTATTTTCTTTCACACCGTTGATGGTTGACACTTTGTATTCTGTCTACTTCTTGAGGAGTCCCATACGGAGGCGGGCAATACGGCCAAAATGTCAGGATCACCATCCGTGATGTTATCACAACCCCTAATTCATGGTTTTTAAACCTGTTTGGTTAGTGAGCAGTATAATAAAAGTATAGTTCCACAAGGTAACAGGACACCACAACAAATACCATTCTTAATAAATTGTAATGTACTCAACCATCCATTCAGTGTTTAGGAATGCTGTCCAGACTCACCGGATCGTTAAAGATTTGAAGCTGAGCCTGACGATGTAGACGATAAATTCTGTAACGTAAGAAGGTATGTAAGCTGTATTAACCTTTTTAGTCTTTTTATCCCTCAAATTGATAAACAAGACTCTGTTTTTGCTGCATTCCAACTCCAGGCCTGTTTCATTTCATTACGTATTGTGATAAGTGTGACGCTTTGCTGAGGTGGAGGGCGGAAGCGTTTCAGCCAGCTCGAACGAATCAATTCTGTATTTTGTCAGAGAACAGGACACAAATTATTTTCAGTCGCACAGTAAAATTGCAGAGGGTGAACATGATGACAGACACGGGAAATTTGCTGGAGCCCTGTCAAGGCGACTTGCGTCGGGATGCTGCTGCATGTGTTGTTGTATTTGATAGCGTGTCGGGAACCTTCAACTTGTGGAAACAACCGTCGTAACCACTCAGTCCGTCGTCAGTGGTTGATTATTGCATAATAAGAAGCTTAAAATCAATAGCAGTGCCTTCGTCTGCATCCGGCCTGATCTTATTTCCCCGCCGAACCGGAGATTTTCCTCATGCCTCCTGATAAAAAGCAATAGAGCGCCGAAATGATCCGGAGAAATAGTTCTGTCAAGAAATGATTTATCTTCTGTGAATAATCACAGGGGTTATTGAATATTTTTAGATTAAGTTAATTACGTGACTATTAAAAGCCACAAATTGAAGCCCTCCTCACCGAGGAGCTTCAGATCACTCCAAGTCTCTATATCTCGTTTTCCCTATCAGCACTTTTATTGGGGGGGGATTCTTTTGTTCTGTCACCACTGAGACGCGATTTGCTTGACCTGATGCAATTGGATGCAATTCAGACAGTCGTCCTACGGCGGCGCGTCGTGTTCGGAGTTGCGTCATCCCGCTCGCGTGCAAAAAGACTCGTACGCGCGCCCTCACCCGCTCGCACTAATATCCGCGTGCGACCGCTTCAGGCGTCGCTCCGTCGTTTCAATGTGGCAGCTGTCGTTCATAACGGCCCCCCATCACTGTTCGCCCATAAGCCTGTAGATTACAAACACACACACACATTTAGGACTTAATGGACCCGCCACTCCTGAACGTTCAGCTCGGCAGATTTTCCACACCTGTACTAGAACTGGCCTGGCGCGATTAAAAGCAGTTTATGCGTGTCCGTGAGAAGTTACATTGCTTTAAAAGGACATTGATTGACTTGTGTGAAAGCCTGATGGGGGAGGGGGGGGGTTACATACATGACTGATTCAGCACCAATCGTTAATACAGACACTCGACTTGGGGTCCAGAAAGGTGCTACATTGGAGCCGGCTTTGCTCAACCTCTTGTGACATAATGAGAACAGTCAGTACTAATGCCTTAGTCGGATCAAAGTGGGGCTTGAACGGATTATTGTTTTTCAAATGAATCCATTTTTCTTCTGCTCTTTGAAATGTCCATCATAACTTCCCCGGAACCATCCCGGTCTTTCTTCTCCGACCCATAAAACACTAGATCCACAAACCCTGATTTGCCTCTGCCTGCTCAATGACCAACTGAGTGACATACGACCACCCACCCTCGATTAAAAATGCCTCTCGATGTCTCTCCTTTTTTTCCCCACTTCCCCCCCCCCCATCTTGTGCCGAGATGTTTTGTCAAATCAACCTCAGCGCCTCGTCGCATGACATGTTGTTCCTGGCGCCCGGCCCGCCTAGAGTGCCTCCGATCATTCGGCGATGTTCACTCCACTCCGTCCCCTGCGCGCCTGTGTGAGCGCTGCTCAGCGTCGCTGGCACTATGTGCCGTACAAACATCCCACAAGCCAATGCGGGAGTGGGAGAGGGAGAGGGGAGAGGGAGGAGGGGGGGAAGATACATTAGCCGCGCTCAACGTTTGCACACGAGGCGGCGTCTCACCCCCGGGGCCAAGTGGATCATTACGTGTCTGCAGATAGGCAGATATGGCATTAATAGCTTGTTCCATTTGATGTCAAGGACTTGCATTATCTTGCCAGCAGCTGTGGGGCCCGCTGTTTGATGTATGGACACATGGCTTACGGTGCAGATAGTGGGAGATGAGAACATTGTTGCAGTGATCCTGTAGATTTCGGCGGCCCACAGCGTTGCTTATCGCTGGTTCAGGGCTTTCAATGAGGAGGAAAAAAGCTGTGAACTTCCATGGCTATGAGGCCAAGACACTGGATAACATCCTATTGATCGGATTTTTGGGGAGTGGGAACTAGACTGGAGATTCTAGATAGGTTTCTTAGTTTTGTGAACCCCAAAAAAGAATCCTAATAATTGATACTTCACCTCCCATCGTAACACTTCCACCGTCTGCACTCTCTCATATGTCCTTACTCTTCTTCCTGTGTGTGTGTGTGTGTGTGTGTGTGTGTGTGTGTGTGTGCGTGCCCGTGTATGCTGCTAATTTGTTAGTGACACCAGGCATTCCAGGTCGACTCTCTTCTTAATTATCCAATGCCACCTCTCCTTGAAAAAATCAAAAACAATTCAACAACACAAATGTTCAGGTCTCATTACCAGCGGTGTTATCATGCTAATTGTGCAACAGTGGAGAGATCACACGTGTTATGTTGTTACAGAAGAGAGAGGAGGGGAGCGTCGGGGGGTGAGACGATGTAGCGAGGTGCAAATATTGCGCCAGCATTTCCGGCCCTGTCACCTGGGTCTCATTTTGTGTTTTGTGCGACATCTTTGGATTTCGGCGACCCAATTTTGGGTTGTTAGATTCATTCGATTTAAACCCAAACCGTGGCTGTAAATTGCACGGCGTCATGTGATCTTGTGACTTTTCTGGAAAATCTTGTTAAAACTCTCTCTCTCAGTGTGCCTACAACTCCGGTTTGCTTGTGATTAATCAACAACTAACAGAAGGCTGTCAAACGGGACTGTTTCTTATTGCAGTCTGCAAAGGCACAAACACACACACACTCACACACACACACACACACACTTGGGATACACAGACTTTATGATTGCATCAAGATAAACTGGCTCGTTTATCATCTTACATCATATTACCCTGTGGCCCATATTTGTGGAGGGCAGATGGCGCGCGTTGTGTACACTCACAAGCATGTGTTTGTGGGGGCGTGTGTGTGTATGTATGTGTCTGAGTGGGGGCGTGTGCGCTCGGCATTCGGTCTCCGGAGGTGTAACCCCGACTCTGCATGCCAAGCTGTGCCAAGTGCTCACAGCTGGCAGTGCTGCAGTGCTCCAGGTCTCCCTGGACAGGTTGCGCACCCCCCCCCCTTCCCTTCTCCTCCCTGAACCAGGACAAACAGGTAATAAGCCCCTGAGCCTGGCAGGAAACTGTCTCTGCGACCAATGAGAAGAGGGGGGGGGGGGGGGGGGGGGAAGCGCTTGGAGAGGCAAGGGTAGCAATAGAAGACATGTCAAACGAGTGTAGGAGAAGGGGAGGAAACAAGGGAGGGAGGGAAAGCGTTGACGTACCGGATGAGAGATCAATAGACCATCAGAGAGAGACCGAGGTATGAGAAGAGACACGAGCGGCAGATTGTGGAGGTGGAAAGGGGGGGGGGGATGCAAACTGAGACTGTGTCAATAAGAGAAAAATAGTTCACCTTAAATTCGGGTTGTCAGAGAAAGTTTGGAATCATAAATGAAACGGTCCCGTTTTTGTAAGTCAAAGATTTCAAAGGCGTGTGCTGCTTCTCCTCAGCGCATCCCAGTTGGTGCACCGACAGCGGAACTCGTCTGCCGCGCCAGTGACTTCCCTCCCTCCTAAGAACCTCGGGATGTCATAGGCCCTGAGGCAGGGTAGGAGCCGGTGAGACCAATCGGGGGCCACAAACGGCCCGTGGCAGCGTTCAAGGTGGCCCCCACGTGTAGCTCTTTGTTTTGTTGCTTGTGTCACCAGAACACTGGTAGTCTGCAGGTGGTCGGCGCGGTTCATGAGAATAAAGCCGAGGCAGTCGCCACCCACATCGGATCGCCTGGTCCTTTTCTAAACGGTGAACAGAACGAGCTGTCCGGACTGCCTGGCTGTGAACGTGACTAATGACCCCAGTGGAGGTCCGTGGATTTTGAAGGCGAGCCCGAAAGCGACTGTTTGAGGCCTTTGGGACGCGCGGATTGCCTGTTTTACAAGTTTACAGTAAATATATTCAAACTACATATCCAATGGAGAGAGAGGGGGGGGCTCCATTCATGTGTTGCTGTGCAGGAGCCATCAAACCGAATACTGACCGACGGCGTCTCTGCTCCGTTCCTGACAGCTGCGCCTCAATGCCGCGTTTCTCTTTTAGCTGATCGTTGTGGACTTCACACGTGGCCCCAATTGAAGCGGGGCAGAAATATTGCTTTCATCACATTGGCTGTCAGATTTTTTTTTTTCTTTTTTCATTTCATGAATATCTCTGTGCACCAATCATGTCGGTAACGTTATGGCCCGCGGCCGCGTCCAGTCGCTCGCATTCGTGCTGTGGTCAGAATGAACCGCGCTGACAGCCCCGTGAAGACCTGGTTGCCGGAGGAGGAGGGGGATGGGGGGGCTGCTCCTGGGCCTGCTTGATGCTTGATCCATCCGGGTGTGATGAGATAAGAAGGTCTCCCTGAAAATGGAGCCGTCCCGCCACCTCCTTGTGACTGGCTTCATAGTCCTGGCCCGCCGACGGCTCCCCGTCCGTCTGTCCGTCAGAGTGAGCATGCTCATTACAACCTTGGCGACACTCCGCTGGGGTTGCCAAGGATACCGAGCAGCGCTGCCAGGTGTGTGCGTGAATTTCTTTTTTGGTATGTGACCGCACATACACGCCTTGCACGCTCGCAAGCGTGTCCCTTTTCTCTGCCCACCCCTGCTCCACCACCTTCTCTCAGTAGATCATTGTTAATCAGTCTCTTCTCCACTGGCTGTCGGGGGCTTGTCAGAAGCCCGTCAAAGGCCCCCGCGCTCCGTCACACGCTGCTGCCGTTAATGATACATCTGATGACACCCGTCGCTGAAGTCACCCGCCGGTTATGGCAGGGGAGCTCGGGGCGCTCGCTGCTCGCCGCCCGCCGCCGCCTCCTCCGTGCATTTTATTGCCCTTCGCAGTTGCCCTGATTCCGCAGCGTTCATTCCCAGCCTCCCACAACGTGCTTCCCTCTCCCCTCGCACACCTTACAAATGCTGCTGTAACCTCTTTTTGTATCCGCAATTCTGGTATGCGTATCAAAAGAAAGAAAAAAAATAATGCTTTTCTTCTTTTACTTTAGTGACGTTATTTGAAGCCGTAGTTTTACTTCGAAGCGACTTTGAAGCAAACACGACAAAAATGAAGTTGAACACTTTCAAGGTGACTGCAATTTAAAAAGTACATATTACTCCGTGTGAGAGCGTGTTACATTTTCAGAATATTCAACCTAGCTGCGGGAAAGAAGGTTGAACCTCTGTTTTTAGTTCGAGTTCATCCCTCCTCCCATTCTCCTGATCTCTAATATGTCAGTGTGTTGGTTCCTTTCCACGCGTCCCTGTCAACGCCACGCCAACCTCACTCCCCCCTCGCCCACACCGTCTGACCTCATGTTCTTGCTCTCCCTGTTCCGAGTGCCGAGCTTAGTTTCTAAGCCCCCGCTTGATTTCCCTTCACCTCTTCTACCTTCCTCGCATTTTTAGTTACCCCATCTCTTTCCCGTCGACTGCTTGATTATCACCCTCTCTCTCCCCCTGTCCCCCTTTTGTCTTCTTCAGAGGAGGAGGTGGAGAACTTCGACGTGTCCAGTCTCCAGGAAGAGGCCCTGAGGAACATCGAGGCCGACAGCTTCTGGTGCATGAGCAAACTGTTGGACGGCATCCAGGTGAGCGAACGCCGAGAAGATGCAGCTGCTTTAGAACAAACCCCAAATGCCCACGTCTGCTTTCATGTACCAGACGTATTCTCTGGTATCTGGTCTGTTTACGCTAGTCTGCAGCCGTCCAATCGGCTTAATCGATAAGGTTCTTTATGACTGAGTCTACTTTTTACAGTGGTGTATGCATCACTCAGTAAAGCCTCACTAAATGTGCAAAGAAGGGGAAAAAGGTTATTTTAAATCTCCTCTCGTCAACCTTCAGAGAAAACTATTACTGCTGTTTATGCAGCTTTCCTACTCACTCTTTATTTCATCTTTTTATTGTTATAACAGCGACGTATGGGAAATGTTGGGCGAGGAGACCTGGTACCACACAGAAACATTCAGGCTCAACGAAGCACATCTGGGTTTTTTGTTCTTAATAACCCCCCCCCACATTAATTCTGCAGTGGCACACGGCTGACAACTGGTCACGCTCGTACGCTAACTTAGGAGGCAATTTGGCCAGTTGTTCTCTGATTTAACTCAATAGTAAACACACCAGTCATCATTTTTGTTTGGTGAGAGCCCGGTGTTCTTCACCAAGGAAACGTTCCGCTCATGACAAAGCAATCCTCGCCAAGTGCGTAACGTCGCTGAGAAGAGTTTTTAATGTGCATGGCGCTTCAGATCGCAGTGACGCACACCGTGAGCATTGTGCACAAAGCCACGTGGGTTTTGGTAAATGGGATTGTCATGCATATTTTTTTCTGAGGCAGGCCCGAGTGTTCGGAGGCCGGATAACTGCGCCAAGACTTCATGTTTCATCATCTGTTCCCAAAACCCTTTTTTACCCACCCGGCTCTCTGAATCGCCCACGCTCTCTGGGGTCGTAGTTGAGCCATCCATCAACTCTAAACACGCCAGCCTGGGACAGCAGGAGATTGGCCCTAAACGTCTCTTACCTGTGACGTCCTCTGCTCTAAAATAAGTCTTTGGTCATAGGTCAGTGTCCTCCCTGCGTGGGTTAAAGTAGACGGGCAGTAGACGACGCTCCGGCTTCGTGGATGCCGGCATTCTCATCATTGTCATGTAACATTTGCCTTCATACCAGGAGTCTGTTTGGCTCTAACGGCCCGGGTGTCACTGCTGGCCTGTGCGACCATGTTTTAGCACAGCTACTCTTCCCACCATTTGCTGGCACAGTTAAAGAAGCATCTGCCAAGCCTTCCCCGGTCGGGTCAATGACCCTAATCTAAAGTAACACTTTAGGGGGATGGCAGCAGAAGTTAGTGTTTAAGTGTATTGATCAGGCAATGGCCTTATTGTCGTCTGGAAATAAAAAAACTGTGGCGACGAGGCGACGTCTCAGGGGTGGAAGAGGGTTCTAATGGATCATTTCTAATAGTTTATGTTGGTTAATACACTTGTGCATTAAAAACAGACCCGGTGTCGTCAAAGTCCTCACATCGCCGGGCCCGACGCTAAAGTTAATTAATAGTGAGGAGCATGTGGTGCACATGAAGCGTGGTCATCCATAAATAACCATCAATTGGTTGGCTATTCATTTAAGAAATTAATAGAGGCTGCGCCTTGTTGCCCCTGAGAGATCAAGACGGAGGGTGTGGGGGGGGGGGAGTGAAAGACAGACAGTGGGGGAGGGAGGAAGTAAGAGAGAAAAATGGAGTGTGCTTCTTTGTGCGCGCGTGCCGATGTTTTCAGTCCCCCCGCGGCCGTGTTTGTTTGTGACCTTGGCTCCAAACTAATTACATGCAATGCACCAGGGAAGTCCATGCCCCCCCCCCCCCCCTCCCCTCCCCTCCAATGCTTTGTAAACAATCTGACGAAGGCGGGTGCCTACGCTCCGTGATGAGTTGGTGATCCCTGTTCTGGCCTCGTCTCCAGCCCTCTCACATCCACTGCACACTTAACCCTGAGGTGGGGGGCCCTGGGGTTATGGAGAAGCGAGAGGCTGCCCAGGCAGGTTACAATCCGCTCAGCGCCTCGCTGGTGGCCGCTTGTTTCTGACCAATTTGTATGAATTATTGAACGGGTTTTTAAATGTGTCACAATGCGCTGCAAAGTGGGAGGTTTGAAAAAAAAAGAAGGTTTGGGGCATTTGGAAGCTAAAAGAGAAAAATAATCTTCCATCCATGAAACTGCTGCTGTAGTTTCCCTGCAATTGTATATGATTATAGTACCTGGTACAGTGGAAGTACTTCTGAAAGTTTTTCTCATTTTTCAATGCAGTAAATTGGCCATTAGCTCTGGTTTTAGTGTCTCACTGCCACCTAAGAGAAAAAAAGCCAACAGGCTGTTCTGGCCGTCAATTCGCTTAAGAGGCTTCTCTAATGAGCCGCCGCTTTAATTGGCAACACTGCAGCTCCCGCCCCCTTCCGGAGCGGGCCCGGTTATGAGGTACGTAGGTGTCCCGGCTGTACAAACGAGTTGTTGAGGGGGACGTTTCATTTTGTGTTAATCTTCACACTTCAAAAAGCACTAAAATGTAGAGAATCTTTGGATGACCCCTTTTAACGGCTGGGGACGGACTGAAGAGCCACATTTCGTTTGTGTGTGTGAGAATGTGTGCTTTTGATGAAATTAGCCGCGTTGTCAGGCTGACATCCAGGACTACACACCCCCAGGCCAATGAACAACGCATCGCACACTTCACCCACATCGCGTTGGCAGACAGTGAGTGACAGTTGCAGGGCTACATGAGCGAAGACAGCCATTCTTCTTTCCTGGCAGTGACCTTTAAGGCACTGCTAAATGGACACGCATCAACAACAGGAGAATGGCACGCAGTACCCCCCCCCCCCACCCCGCAGTCATTTCACACATGAAACAGGCTGCACACGTTGGCCTCATCTAGTTCTGTCAGGATCAACAAATGTTCACGGCTCTACCACTAAAGCGGTAAATGGGCTTTCGTCATCCTCTAAAAAATAAAACCTAAATTAAACTGACCAAAAAAGAAGTAGACGGAATTCCTATGAATCAGCACTTCTGTTGAGCTGACCTCGGCCTCTGCAGCAGCCAATTAGTCTTGTACTCTCGCTAAATTGGACAGTTGAAACTTTTCCTTACTTTCCCTTTGCTATGTCCTGTTGAGCTCAAACCTTATCCTATATAGGTAAACTCGTCATTAAAAACAGAAAGCCTTGCCTATTTAGTCCTTTGTCCACCAATCTTTGTGTGCCCTTGTCACTCTCAGTACGTAGCAGTTTTGCGGTACGAGCTGTGAGGCAGCCAGTTTCTAACCTGTCGCACCAAGAGAGGAGAATGAATTCAAAAGTAACCACAAAAAAAAAATCCATTACTCCTGCAACACGCCCCCAAGGACTCTCCTGTTTTTAAACCCGGGCAGATGAAAACCTGCCTTTTATGTTAATTCTGCAGATATGCCTTTTACAGCGGGGGGGGGGGAGCTCTTAAATGTATTTTTTCTGTCCAGGGCCAAACTTTGAGGAATGTAATTTCACCTCGGGATATGAACGCTGTTTGGAGATGTTGATATTATTCATCAGACACACAGCTGTAGTCTTAATATTAACTTCAGAGTCATTTTTATTTATAGCCACCACAGAGCAGAGAACATGAAGGACGTCTATATTCATATATCATTTTTCTGCACTTGGTCGAGAAGCTTCAGAGGCAAATGGCCGAGCAGGAATGATATTTGGCGGGTTTTCAATTCTGCTTCATGCATTGAGTCCCACACCGTTCGTTGGGATACTCACTGAAGCCCAAATGCCCCCGAGGTTGAAAAGATCTTCCGTATGGACAAAGTCGAATCAGGCGAACCCATTCTCCATCAAAGTAAGCCGCCAGATAAAAAAAAAAAATCAACATTCAATTAACGACTCAACGGTTTGCAGCGCCCTCGCCGCTGCCTGCAGCCCCTCCCCTGGACTCTGCCTGCTCATTGTCAAGGCAACCATCTGTTTCTGCGGTGCCGGCTATAGATGGGGTCTCCCTCGAATGGGAACAGGGGTCCAGGGATTGACGGCTAGCAGACGGTAGCCTGACCAAACCCGACTCTGTGTCCTGTTGTCGTTTCCTCAAGGGGGGCCTACTGTCACAGTGGGCTGTCACTCAATCCAACACACACACACACACAGGAACACTGATCTGCCAGCTGGTGTGTGCACGTGTGCGTGAGATGCTCTGCATCTTGTTTGCACATGTGCATGTGTTTGTATGGTCTGTTTGCCAGGTCGTATCGCAGTGCGTGTAATACTCCATGACACCTCGCTGTTGACCTCGAAGTCCCGGTGAAGCGGAAGTCCGAGAATGGATGGATTCATTGGCCGCTACTAGCTCGCATGAGCAGACTTAATGTTTTGTTTTGAGGATGAAACAATGCCTGGATTTTCTTATAAAAATATCAAATTTCTTCTTTTGTGTCCCTTTTAAAAAAAATGATGGTTTAATAAGTGTAAATTGACTGGGGATGTGATCTGAAAGGTTTCACATTTTTCATTTCAGCTCACCTTGAACCCCTCTTGGCCCCTCTCTTTATTCCAGAGAATATAGGCTGAGGCTTGAGGGGGACGTCTATGCATTAGGAAAGGCACAAAGGAAAAGGGCGTGCGCCCTCCTGCTGGATGAAGAACATTGTTAGCGGAGGGACAAGTGGTGCTGATCACATTAAGGGTCATGTAGGGCAAGGCAGGTTTCTTTCTATTCCACAATTCTTCCGGCAAGGCGGGCTTAAAGTGCAGGTTAATCTCTCTGCAGCAGTTACTTCCTTGTGATGTAACGAAAGAAAGCTTTTACATTTGCACTTCCAAGCAATCGTCGTTGGCTCGCTCGCGGGTAAACAGGCCCCTTCACAAAGTGAAAGCTATGAAGAAGGCTACTACCGTTACCGTATGTTCAAAAGGGACGGCTGGCAAAGCGCTCTCAGGTTCAATCGTCCAAGAGACACAGACTTAGGCGGCGGCCTCATATTCACATTAACCAGGTTAAGCTCTGCCTTCAGCAGTGACCTCATTTCCTCGATGTCACATCCGTTTTAATACATGGTTTCGGTAATTGGGGTAGGGAATTGGAGAAAACCTTTTTTTACCTCCGTCCCGCAGCTCTACTTTTTAAAATGTATTTTCTCCGTCCCCGTCTGTGGTCCGCTCCATTCTCCTGGACGCCTGGTGGTCAAAGGTCGCTGTGACCTCACAAAACATGTATTTAACCAAACTAAATGAGCTTGTTATAAAAATGTCACACAAATGTCGTCCAGGATATAATGCTTGATCTTAAATCCAGGAGGCTTCTAGCCAGGAGGAGGGGGTGCGGGGGGGATCATGTTTTTTGGTTTACTTTATATTTTCTAGAAATCTGGGCCAACTTTGGGTTCTTGGGCTCTTAGCTTATCTCAGGATGCTGGTTTGTTGGTGCACCACTCCGTCTGGCTCCTCTGCTACTAGATGGATTTCCAAGACGCTTGATAGAGGCGTTGGCGAAGGATGCGACGATCCTCCGTGGCGTCGTGACGTGGACTATTTGGACAATGTGGTTTCATCTACCGGCTAGATAGCCATGAAAGTGGGTGTCTTCTATAACTACATTTTGGTTTATTGAAGAAGTGCCCGCCAAACCGGTAGCATCTCCACCAGCTCTTGGCGATTAGTCACATTTAGCGCAGGCCAGGTGCAACGAGGTTAAAGTATGGACCAACCGCCCCCCTGTGCTGCCAACTCACATTCAACTTCACCGCCCTCAACCTGCACACACTAAAGCAACAGAATGAAATCTGTCTGATCCTCCTCTCGCTCTGAACAACTGTAATTGTACGCACCTTTGTCTACACCTTATCACAACCTGTCATCTGCCTCGCACAATCACTTTCATCTTCTCTTTCTCTCACGCGCACACGTACAAGGGTGACAGATCATTGCCATGTCCTTCAGTTTATTGTCCGCCCTTTATCTTGACCTGTCATCTCTCTCTCTCTCTTCATATCCCCCCCTCTCTGTCCTTACGTCTCTTCCCTCTCTCGTCCCCTCGCTGCGTTGTCGTGTTGGTTCTATCCAACGTGCTGATAGACATCCTGCGCCACAATAGGAGGCAATCTTAGTCTGGCATGGAGCCATTGTCGTCTCTAATAGAATGGACTGAGAGGTGAAGCGCTATTGATTCAGCCGACTGCGAGAGAGAAGAGGGGCAGAGAGAGACGGAGTGAGTGGACAAAGAAGGAGAGAACAAGAGGCTGTTGACACCTGGCCGAGAGAGACGGCGAATTTACGTGAAACCGGGCTGCCTTGAACACCTCGGGGTCCGATGTAGTGGACGGACAGATGGCGGGAGAAAAGGAGCATGTATCATTAATGAAGTAGTACGGGTTGATTTCCTCCTGTTGCCTCAGCTGATCAGAGATCCGACACTGAATTTGAGAGGAAGTGAGCGAGGATGGGCATAAGAAAGGAGAAAATGGGACAAAAGCAATAAAGGAGGTGAGCTAGTGCAAGGCGGAGGGAGGAGAGGAGGTGAGGAAAGTCATTTAAGATGGAAAAAGATGAAAGAAAAGGAGTAAATGTGAACGCAAAAGAAGGGAAAAGGAAAAAGCAGAATAAAGGCGCAATTCCTATAAGCTTCCTTCCCTTGTCACAAATATATCCCAAAGAAAGGGGAGAAGAACAGGTCTAACTAAACAACAATCAGCCACAAAAATAAAATGCAGTGCAGCATGAAACAAAATGAAACACCAGGGAGCAAAACAAAGCCGAGGACACATAATAGCATGTTCGAAACACAAAGTCAAGTCTAGCCTCATTAGCACCTCCAAAGTGTTGGAAATAGACAAAGAAATGGAGAGGGAGATGTAGGGGTGAATATGCAAATTAGAAGAAAGAAGAGGTGGGTAAAAGAAAGGAAATGAGACAGACAGAGACAGAGATGACACATGTAAGTAAGCTCGAAAAACTCAAACGCATTCCCTGTTTTCTTGGGAGTTTGAGATTTATGCTGGAAAAATAAATGTACAAATCCTTTCCTAAAAGTAAAAACAATACAAAAGCACAATGGAAAAAAAGTATCCCTTATGACAGTTGACAAATCAAGGTAGAGAGATGTTTAAATAGATAGTGGATGGGCCGCTGCTTTAGCTAGATACGAAGATGAATAAATATATAGATATTTAGCCTCTGGGTCCTCATTTCTACTTCCTGGCTCATTCCCCTCCATCCAAACATGCCGTTGAATTTTTACCGATCAGTACAAAGAGTCCCGCGGAATTGTTACACTGGAGAGATGAACATGGAGAAGCTCAAAGAAGAAACCCTTAAAACGGCAAAGGTCGTGTGCTCGCAATAGCTTTACAAGTGGATGGAAGAGATTGTGATGGACACTGAAGTAGCTCAAGGCTGGAGGATGAGAACCAATGTTGTGGAGAAAGCCCAACTGGAGGAATGTGTGAGACAGCAGTTTATAATAATGAGAGAGAAAATAAAGAAGGAAAAAAAAAGTTGCTGAAGGGGAAGAAAAAGACAAAGCGAGAGAAAAGAAAGTGAGAGAGAGAGAGAATGGATGCCAGAAGCTTCGATGATGCAAATGTAATTACTACTTCGCCACACCTCGCCACATTAACGCGGGCTGGTGGAAAGAAGGAGCCAGAGAGGGCGACCATGTATAAATATACAATTGACGACAACGAGAAAAGGGACCAGGAAGGATGATGGGTTTTGGAGTAGAAGTTCGGGTTGGGCTGAAGGTATTTTTTGAGACCCGTATTGAAATCTATATTTAATAATAAAAGAGCTGATTTGTTTCAATTCTGAGTCATTGTGACCGAGCTGTACGTTGAGCTCTGCTGCTGTCCGTCCTCACGCACAGTTTACTGCCTCTGCCTTTATCGATGTAGCCCACTCCTCAATCTAAGATGGTGAGATGGCAGTGAAAGGGCCCACGTGGAGGTGGGTGGATACTAGAAAGACGAAAGGGAGGGATAATAGGAAAGACTAAAAGGAAGTTATAATAGGAAAGACAATAAGGAGTAATAGTCAGAACGACAATAAAGAGTGATAATAGGAAGGACAAAATGAAGTGATAATAGGAAAGACAATAAGGAGTGATAGTAGGAACGACAATAAGGAGTGATAATAGGAAGGACAAAAAGGAGTGATAATAGGAAAGACGAAAGGAAGTTGTAATAGGAAAGACAATGAGGAGTGAAAATAGGAAAGACAAAAAGGAGTGATAATAGGAAAGACAATAAGGAGTGATTATTAGGAAAGACAATAAGGAGTAATAGTAGGAACGACAAAAAGGAGTGATAATAGGAAAGACGAAAGGAAGTGATAATAGGAAAGATAAGAAGTGAGAATAGGAAGGACAAAAGGAAGTGATAATAGGAAAGACAAAAAGGAGTGATAATAGGAAAGAGGAAAAAGAGGAGAGAATGTGGATCCTGCCCTGCCGGCCACCGAGGGACTCGGGAGGACACACTGGTCTTGGTTCTGCTGAGCTTGAAGGACACCTGGAGCTGTTTATTGCTAAATGACTTCTCTCTCTCTCTCTCTCGGTCTGTGTGTCTCTCCCCCCTTCTCATTTTCTCTCTCCATATCTCCATCTGTTGGATAGCTTGCCACATCAGCTGTTCTCCAGCCACACTGAAATGACCCCTCAAGGAAACGTAATCCTTGTGAGTGTGTGTGTGTGTGTGTGTGTGTGTGGGGGGGGTTGTTAATAGTCCGGTTACTATTATACTTTTATTGAATGATGGAACTAAGCTGTAACGTACGTGTGAGTTTGTGGCTTTGTGTTTTTTCATCTCTCATCCTCATAGGCTTATCCGAGGTCCGGTCGCTTTGCGTTTTTTTTTAATTTTATCTTTAACACAACATATTTAATGCCTTCAAAGCCTCAGCGGAAAAGTGACGTTCAGAAAAGGCATTGCTCTATTGTGATTACAGCCTTGAATATATAAAATACATGAGGAATTGAAGTGCTCTTCTTTCATTTTATTCTATACAATGTCTCAATCAACAAAAAATACTCCTCATTGAGAAGGAACAAGTGGATCCGTCAGAAGAGGTCAAAGGCGTAAAAGTGGGCCCTGCTTCCTGATCTTGCACGTTTTTAATAAACACAGCTCCATCTGTGGTGTGAAAGCGCAGAAATTGAAGCAATATTTTTTCTCTTTGTCAGACAAAAACAGGTTAAAAAAAAACCTGAAGAGTCCCCGTGTTTCCAAGCAGAATATAACCACCGTTCCTTTCAGTTTTACAGCAATTCCACCCTTTCACACTTTGATCTCGTGGTTGTTTGGCTAAATACTGGACTGGCCATTGTTCAGCGAATAATGGCCAGTCCAGTATTTAGTATTTAATAATGAAAGATGAGATATTTCCCAGAGCCTCCGTTTCCCATTGTAAACAGACCCTGTCTGGTTCTCCCTTTCTTCAGGACAACTACACGTTTGCCCAGCCGGGCATCCAGAAGAAAGTCAAGGCCCTGGAAGAGCTCGTCAGCAGGATAGATGGTAAGTGATCGGCTTCCTGTCCGTCCATCCGACCCCCTCCCCCACATACACACACATCCATCAATGCATCCATCCATCCATATAATCATACAACCATTCACTCACCCACCCTCTCATTAGCCAGTCAATCCATCCATCCATCCTTTCCCTTTCAGTCGTTTTCATGCCGTAAACATGACCCTTAAACCGCGTAATAACGTCTCACTTTAAATTGCCTGTGATTCATTTGGACACGAGAGCCCGTGCTAAAGCGTGCACACATGCAGAAAGGATGAGGAGGGGTTTTAAAGTTACATTTCCTCAGCGAGGCAACAGGAAGAGAGAAGTCAGATCACTTTAGGGACTCGCGTTAAAGAGACGCCGCAGACTTTAAACCAGCGGCTTGTCATCGCTCTGAGATGAACCAGCGCTGTCAGCTCTTTCCCGGCGGTGGTCGTGCAGTTTGCGTCACCAGGCGGATATTTTCTCAGGGGGAGCTCAGGGTGCTTCCGGCCCCCAGGGGGAGTGGGGGGTAGGTGTGGGTGTGGGGGGGCCACTGCAATGACGCAGAGCTGGATGAAAATTGACAAAGTTTCCCATTCAGTGAGTATTTTATTCCACACCGTTTTCTTCTTTTTTCCCTTTTCCTCTTTTTAACACTACCAGCTTTCTTTGATCTGTGGGAAGTCATGTGTTAGAACGGAACGCATGAGTAGGAAGTAATGTTTGCTTTCACGCCTTGATTCTTCCGCAATTAATAATTACGTGACACTGCGATTACGGTTTGTCATTCCGCTCGGCTGTCAGGGGAAATGTGAGTGTGTTGGTGATTATTAGCGCACAAATAATGGCCTGCTGAGGGCTATATGCTAATATATGCACACTGAGCGTGCTCCAACTTAGAGCTAAAAGCAGCACTGCTAATTATCACTGCCCCCCCCTCAAAACAACAAATGTGTTAACAGTGTCTGAGGTTCCGTAAGGACTCACCTCTGGCGCTGGTGTGCCAACTAGGGGGGGGGGGGGGGGGGGGGTGCAAAACCAGGTCCTGTCACAGCGAGCCTTTTGTTGAATGGTCGTGTTCTCGGCTAACCTTGGTGCAGTGCGACCATCCTGTCACCCGATCCGTCAGCCCAAGGGGGGTGGGGGGGGGGGGGGGGGGGGCGTGAGCCAAATGGACGGAAGGATTGTGTGTGTGTGTGATGTCAGAGGAAGTGTGCGTGCCTGTGCTGGCCTGTCGGTGTGATCGGGACAGAGTCCACTTACCGATAGAGAGGGCAAGTTGTGTGAGACTGCACCTTGTCGTATTCTGCCTGTGAAAAAGAAGACTGATATACTGTAAGTTTGTGCACAGCAGTGTGCGTTTGTGTCTTGTCTCTGTTTAGGAAAGATAAATTGACAAAATGAAGAGCCAAAGCCCCCCCCCCCATGCCGCGCCACCTCCCCCCCGCAGAGAAAAAAGTGCCTTGACATTTTTACTGTATCTTATTCCATAAGTGCCCTGTCATCATAGTTGGGCCGAACCATTTTATACCTCGCTAGCTTGACATCACCACCTCTAATGAGATCACAGATAGCTTTTATCTTGTGTTACGGGATTGTTTTTCGCCCCGCTGTCGACACAGCATCTGTTTCGGGAACAATGGCCTCTCATCTCTTCCAGAATTACCTATCAGCGCTTATCAGATGCAGAAGAATCGTATTTCCTCATCATTTGTATTGTTCTCTTTATTGTTTTGTTAATGCGCTTTATGTGTTTCTTTTGAGGACACCGACGCATTACCTTACCAGCACTCATTGTACTTAATCCTGAGATGTGTTGTGCCAAATGAACAATTCCAGCTACCTTCGCAGGAGGGCCAGAGGAAACGCCCCAAGCTGCTGCTGTGGTAATATTTGTACTCCGTACCAGATCAGCACGTAATTCAAAGATAACTGACCCAGCTCTTTGTCAGCATCGAATCGCTTGTACCAATACGCGTAACCCTAAAAGGGATACTGAGACCAATAGCAGACTTAATTTCACAAAAAAGGACCTGAATGTGAGCTTTGTTTGCGTTGCATTGGCTAGCTGTTTGTACAGAAGGGGACTGTTTGAATAATAGCGAGCCTCCGAGGTAGGCAATTGAAAGCGCTCGTCATGAAGGGCTGCAGAGGAAACCATGAGACTAATATTTTTTTTCCACAATAGGGAAGGACCTTCAGTATTGTTTGGCTGGAGAACTTTGCATACTTCTTGATATCGAGTAGATCTATCCAGCCCGAGCAGTATTTTGTTGAGCCAACGGGAGGAGAGACGAGGGAAGCCGGGATGTTCTTTAAATGGAAGGATTGTTTGCGGTACGGGGTCGGTAAGGATAGGACATAGCTGATCCTGCTGTCGCTTCTCCCCTCCGCGCTGCTTCTCTAAACGTCTGCACCAACCTCCTCCTGGTCAGCATCCGCCGCTCTCCGTTACCTGCTGAATCTTTTAGCACACTGGGGGAGAACTAAAACTACTCTGGATTTGTCCCTTGAGGTCACAGCCATGTTT